>NC_081182.1:130648008-130948008 GCF_029867415.1 Vicia villosa
ACATACACATCATATTAATGTTAATTGCCACCATAGCCAACATATTAATATTAACAACATATTAATATTCACAATCATCAATCATCATCATCATACATATACAATCATTCACATATGTACACTACATCCTCACAATTAACATACACATCATATTAATGTTAATTGCTACCATAACCAACATATTAATATTAACAATATATTAATATTCACAATCACCAATCATCACCACGATCAAACATCGTTATATCCATCATCATTGCACACAATGTAACAAATTGTCAAAGCAACCCAACAACATAATCACAAAACATATATCATCTACGACATGTTATATACTAACATCACTCAATGGATATCACAATCTCATCACCAACACAAATACATGCATCAATAGTCATATATATAAGCACATATACATATACTATCTTTCAATTCATTAATAATTAAATCGAGTTTAAAAAGTAAAGTTGGCTATTGCCCATTTTATCAATTCATCAGATAAAGCATCTCATTAGCTTCGCAACGCCCAAAACGGCACATAAATCGGATACTCAGATCAAAAGTTATGAGTTTTCAAAGATAAAACATTTTTAGAAAAATGCTGCAGGAACGGGGTTGTCCCTAAGTGGGAACCGGTTCCTGGCAGCTTCAAAGTCACGTCTCTGATTTTTACTATGGGGAACCGGGTTGTCCCTACATGGGAACCGGTTCCCAGCTACCCAGAATCCATATTTCTCTGTTTTTACAAGAGGGAACCGGTTCGTCCCACATGGGAACCGGTTCCTACGTACCTGCGCAGCCAGAATCAATATTTTGACAACTTTTACCCTATCCCATAACCCCAATTTCAGGTACATACGAACATAGCACACAATTACCATCAGTTTGCACATCATAACATATTTCAGACAAGTTTTATACAAGTATTAACACATATAACATGAATATCAACAAAATCATGTAATTCATACAATTCATCAAAACCTAACATAAATCCCAAACCCGACACGTACGATTGAACTAGATAACAATCCTAATCAATCATACTACCCACAATCACATAAGGAATACTAACCCGAAGAATCCCCCCTTACCTCAGAGTCGAATCTTCGAAGGTCTTCTTCCCCTTTGGCCCTTCTCACTTTCACGTGTTCTCCTTTTCCAAAATCTGCTTCTACTGCTTCTGCTTCTCTTTTCCCAATTCCTTTATTTTATGAAAAATAAAATAAAGTATTATAATGGGCTTGCTTAGTTAACACCCCCTTACTGCTAACCACCACTCTAGGCCCAATGCCAATATTTCATCATTTTCCAAATAATTCCAAATAAAAATACTAAATTATCTCTAAATAATAATTTAATTTCCAATTAAATTAAAATTAGAAAATATGGGGTGTTACAACTCTCCCCCACTAAAATAGTTTTCGTCCTTGAAAACATACTTCTAGTGAATAGTTCCAAATAGGAGTCCTCCATCTGACCTTCCTGTTCTCAGTTAACGATTTCTTAGTCGAACCTCCAAGTTCATCTGACATAACCAACATAAGCATACCTCATGCATTCAATCTCAGCTCTTACGTTGCTTTTGACCATCCCTAGATGTACCACTCGCTATAATTCCAACGGCTAACAACAATGAAACTTCGAGGTGTGATCCATACAATACACTCAATAACTGAATAATACAATTACACAATCCATGGTATGATCACAACTGATCAACACTGTAGTAATGGATTCCATTTACCCATGTACTAACCTTAGGCACACTCTTCCAATTGAGCGATAAAGTAATACTTACACTCTTTACCAACTGCTTCCTTCAAGAACTCAATACTCATATTCCTATACCATTGAATTCCAATTGTCTGGCTCCTCTTTACTCATTCGTTCAAGAATCATTCTTTACCATCCATGGTTCTAACTCACCACTCGTCAATACTTACTCGCACTCAAAAACAATTCCTGATTTACTTCATCTATTAAACATTCCAACTATGGAAATGAGTGCACATCAGTAGTTATAATTACATAGCTCATCATCCTCAATATACCATTGCTTACAAGATAGCTCAACAGAGTCCCACTCTTCACTAAGAATGAAATCAACTTCGTCCTTCGTAGAGTATAATCCTTCATTTCAATTAGAAATCCACACAATACCTTACAACATCACAAGATTATTATAGCATCATGTAATATCAATTCTTCTTCTTAACTTCTCCGAATACCTACTCGTTAACTACGTACTACCATAACAACATATTCATCGTCTCGGCAATTATTCAAAAGGGTTCTAATCCTTTGGCACGACATCCTTATGTCCACGAGATTCTAAACCCAACATATAGATAAACACATATTCTCCATGTAGAACCCCGACATATTAATTCTCACTACTCACGAGTAGCACTCATAACACCACTTTACATCATACTTTCGCTGTACGACTACGACTGCTCGTCTTAAGTCACCGTCCAATGCTTTGCACTCCTTCATATTCAATCCCTCATAGGTTCCCACAATATGGTGAGTGGTTGTTCTCACATCTCAGCATTCATCACATCTTATACCATTAAGGTAACAAGCAATCTTATACCATCTATATAATTCCGCCTATTATCAACAAGAGATTAAGGGTGATCAAGTCCTCAATTTGTCAATAGATAGCCGACAATCATATTTAAGCATAAACCGTTGTTACTACATAATAGTGTCTTTTCCGAGTTTGCACCCAAACTCATTAACATTGCCATAGTCTAATAATTCTCTATGGTGTCCTTCTTCTAGAATATTCTTTCTCAACTCGGTAACACGCGGAACACAACAGCGACCACCAACCTCATTATACCATCCTCGTCAATTCTGAGTCCGTCATCTTTACCTTGGTAATCCAAAGTCGACTTATCGATCAACTCAACATCAGCTTTCTGACTTTCTCTAATCTCGTCTAGAATACCATTAGTCAGTCTCAGCATCCCCAATCCAACATTAGTAGGAGCACCTTCACATACCAAACTTAATTCTCTGAATTGTTCAATTAAATCCAACTCTTTCACCATCAGCATCGACATTTTTAGAGGCAACCTTGTACCATACAAATAATGTCACTGCAACATCAAAACAAAACCATGGCTGCCAATTCTAAATCATGAGTCAGATAATTACTTTCCTGCGCTTTCAATCGTCCTGACGCATAAGTTACTACTTACTGGTTTTACATCAATACACCATCCAAACCCATCAACGACGCATCACAATATACCACAAATGGTTCCAAAGTCTATTTTACTTTTTCTACTGATTCCCTCATCACTCAATTCCATTAATACTTAAATCATCTTTATCATCTTATTCATCAACGACATATTCTACTCGACTTCGTTCCGAACAATCGCGGTAATAAGCATTCCTATTTCAACACTGGTCTAGGCCTCTTTATCCAACATCATAATATCTCCTCATAGGACCACTCTATGGTATTTATAACTCTTCCATAAGGTATAACATAATCTCTCCTCTTCATGGGTTCAAACGGTACATTAATCCGACACTCAGAGCTCAAGACATGAATGTTTCTAATTGTTATCCAAAATACAATACCGACACCATGCAGCGACACCTTAAATGATATTTCCAAAACTCCGCAAATGGTACACTTAATTCCTAAAATTGCTTCTCAACAAGCCTCCTCATTATTCCTTTATTCTGTTCAACTCTGACACTGACATCCCATGTCGCACCAACGAACAATCTAGTTCTAAGGACAAGTGTAACCGTAACTTCACCTCCTTCTAACAACACCCTGTCACAATTAAATATGTTACAGCTGCTGCAACCATTTTTATAACAAACTCCATCTCTTTAGTTTTCCGACGCTTCAAACGGAACTCAAATCGGATGTCCAGAACTCCAGTTATGAATTTTCGAAGTTTCATAACGATTCAGCAATCTTCCTGCGATTTGCTTACGAAAAATTCTGTTCCAAAACTCATCCTCTTCGAATTAATCTCATTATTAACATCATCTTATCACATCTCTTCGCTTCCAAACTTCTTATAACTTAAACAACACATTTCATCGCTGAAGTTCGATTTCTGCAACATCCTGAAACCAAATTCATGTACGCCATCATCAACCTTCTTATCCTTGAGATCGTACTCGTCTCTTCACATTACTCGCTCTTTAAAGATTTTTCAACAACATCGATAACCTCTACCATCATCTCAATTACTTACTAGTAATCCTACGACAAGGTCTACGACAATACTTCCTTTAATCACTGCTTCAACAACGACCTTTCACATAAGGCTACTCACACAACAACATCACAGTCCATCTGTAGCACTTGAAGCATCACAACTTCCAAATTCCATTTCTCAGAAATAACCATCATCTACTCCGAGACACCCCGACTGAACAACAACCACGGTCTTCAGTCCATGTCACCTTCGCTTCAGAAAACAATAACTCCACACTCTTGTACTGCTGCCATACGCATCACTCTAACATCTTGCATCTGAGACATATCCGAGAAGCATGACTTCTCCCCCACTAGTTTCAATCTTACTTCTGCAAGCAAACCGTCAGAACACACTGAGTACCGACAGTGTTTCTCACACATGTCGCATACCGACAGGAATTAACAATAAGACTCTGGTCGCAAGGACCAACCAGGCTCTGATACCACTATTGTAACACCCTTCTAAACCCCCGCGGAAATAGAATAATAATCAGAGTAAACATGAAATACAAGGATGTCACAACTTCTTTAGCAGAAAAATACCATAGTCATTTGTCATGCTACACGAGGAACCACTTAACATAATTACAATTCATGTTCAACACAGCGGACAATAATTCATAACATTGCATATTCATCATCATTCATGCAAGTTACTCTAATACAATTATAAAACAACAAAACCAACAGAGTAATTCGTCTCTAAACTAGCGTTCCCCAGTGTTACAATCAGAGCATGACTCGACACGAACTACGGGCTAGCCTACAAGCTATCCTCACCCAATCAAGACGCCGCTACATCCTTAATCTGAAATCATCAAAGTAAGGGTGAGTTTCATTCGAATTAATAAGCATTATGCAATCATAAGCAATAAAATCTCATAGTAATGATCATCCACTCAATCATACATATAATCGGAATTATTACAACAAGCAAGCATCATCCAACAATATTGGCCATCGGCCCACAACTCATCAATTTCATCAAGGATCAAGTCATATTAACAACATCTTCTCAACACATCAATCAAGTAAACACACCAAGGCATAACACTGGATCTCATCCAATCATGTTATCACCAATGCACATGATGCAACTGACACTATGCATGTGGTACCAAAATTCGTGAATCATATCACAGGACTTCTCTCTTTGATACTGCCCTCTAGTCGCTCACACCCCACATGGGCACACGACTACTGCCTCATCGCTCACACCCCACATGGGCACACGATGACTTCCCGCTAATCTCCACACAATGGGAATTAGCCTTCCAATGCAAATGATTTATGAATAATGCACACATGACACATACTTACATCTTCATACATCATCATCATTCCGATGCTTAACATCGCTTAACATCTCTTACCAATAAGGTCACAACAAGTATGTACATGTATAAGCATCATTCAATCATTCACATTCATACATCACATCATCACAATTAACATACACATCATATTAATGTTAATTGCCACCATAGCCAACATATTAATATTAACAACATATTAATATTCACAATCATCAATCATCATCATCATACATATACAATCATTCACATATGTACACTACATCCTCACAATTAACATACACATCATATTAATGTTAATTGCTACCATAACCAACATATTAATATTAACAATATATTAATATTCACAATCACCAATCATCACCACGATCAAACATCGTTATATCCATCATCATTGCACACAATGTAACAAATTGTCAAAGCAACCCAACAACATAATCACAAAACATATATCATCTACGACATGTTATATACTAACATCACTCAATGGATATCACAATCTCATCACCAACACAAATACATGCATCAATAGTCATATATATAAGCACATATACATATACTATCTTTCAATTCATTAATAATTAAATCGAGTTTAAAAAGTAAAGTTGGCTATTGCCCATTTTATCAATTCATCAGATAAAGCATCTCATTAGCTTCGCAACGCCCAAAACGGCACATAAATCGGATACTCAGATAAAAAGTTATGAGTTTTCAAAGATAAAACATTTTTAGAAAAATGCTGCAGGAACGGGGTTGTCCCTACGTGGGAACCGGTTCCTGGCAGCTTCAAAGTCACGTCTCTGATTTTTACTATGGGGAACCGGGTTGTCCCTACATGGGAACCGGTTCCCAGCTACCCAGAATCCATATTTCTCTGTTTTTACAAGGGGGAACCGGTTCGTCCCACATGGGAACCGGTTCCTACGTACCTGCGCAGCCAGAATCAATATTTTGACAACTTTTACCCTATCCCATAACCCCAATTTCAGGTACATACGAACATAGCACACAATTACCATCAGTTTGCACATCATAACATATTTCAGACAAGTTTTATACAAGTATTAACACATATAACATGAATATCAACAAAATCATGTAATTCATACAATTCATCAAAACCTAACATAAATCCCAAACCCGACACGTACGATTGAACTAGATAACAATCCTAATCAATCATACTACCCACAATCACATAAGGAATACTAACCCGAAGAATCCCCCCTTACCTCAGAGTCGAATCTTCGAAGGTCTTCTTCCCCTTTGGCCCTTCTCACTTTCACGTGTTCTCCTTTTCCAAAATCTGCTTCTACTGCTTCTGCTTCTCTTTTCCCAATTCCTTTATTTTATGAAAAATAAAATAAAGTATTATAATAGGCTTGCTTAGTTAACACCCCCTTACTGCTAACCACCACTCTAGGCCCAATGCCAATATTTCATCATTTTCCAAATAATTCCAAATAAAAATACTAAATTATCTCTAAATAATAATTTAATTTCCAATTAAATTAAAATTAGAAAATATGGGGTGTTACAGCAACGGCGCCAATTTGATCCGCTGTCGCGCGCGGATCAAAACGAGTTATTTTGAATAAAACCGTAGATAGCGACAAGTGACTCGAATATCGTCTCTCAAGGATTCTTATTCTTATTAACTAATTACTGAAACGATTAATGGGGGTTTTGGTTGGTTTAGAATCGAATTGACAAAAGTCAAAATAAGTGATTATTGAAATAAGCTGTTATGAAATAAGTGATTTTCAGGTTAATCTACCGGTTCTACTTCCAACTTATCATTGGTTATTTCAATTTCAATTCCCCTAAGCGGTACCAATTCCTATTCGATTGTAATACTGAGGAAACAAGCATCGACAGTATTACACGAATTATGATCCTAATCACCGAATTAAGCAAACGGTTCACCGAATTAAGCAAACGGTTATCAATAGCGCGAAGAAACGAAGAAGCTAAGTTTAAACGCGATTAAAGTAAGGAACATGCATCAATCGAATTAAATCCAATACATTCTATAACAACGAATTAAGCAAACGAAATCATAGAACAATATGGAAAGGAACTAAATTAAATTGAAAGTAATAATAACCTCAAAGTTTTGTGGAATTCGAATTCGGTAGATTGCCCCTTTGGATTAGTTCTCCATTGCAAAATCGTACAGAAACTCAAAATTATTTCGTGAATGGTGATAGTGATGGTAAAAAATACAGCCAGCCCTAGGTAAAATGGGAGAGACAATAATTCGGGTCATAACCCAACTGGGTCAAACAAACATAACCCAGGCCCAAAACTAACGATCCAAAACTAAATAAAACTAATGCTGCAGCTTCAAACGAAATTCTGGAAAATATTAACTCCGAATCTGACTTTGACTCCAACACGAAAGTTGTAGCTCTTTCTCTTAGCTTTCCGGCGATTATTAGAACGCCTCAATCAGATTCCCGGAACTCCAGTTATGATCGTTTTAGTGCAGACTGCTAATGCTTAAAATAAAGTGCCAAAATGAAATTAAACCAAAAATAAACTAAATTAGAAAAACATTATAAAATATAAAAATAAGCAAAGCAAACCAAATAAATGCCTAAGTACAAACATAAAGGAATGTGCATCAAAATGCACTAATCAACGCTCAGCTCAAGAAACAGAAGAAAATGTTAGAACGTGAAGTCGGCTCTTCGTCAAAGTTTTAGAGTCCTTTCTCTCAGTTTCTCTGTATTTCCCTTTTCAAAGTGTGTAAAAAACGGCGTTTTCGCCTAATTAATAAAAGTTTGATGTTTCATAACGTAATTATGGTGTTTCCTTGAAAAAATAATAACTTAATTACACACCATGCATCGCTTTAGTTGTACGCACTGACACGAGAATTGTCGTTGATCTAATAGTCACTTTCCTTTCTCCAGAAAGAGAGGAGGAGAAGGACGTGAACAAAGACTTTCAAGCTGTCTCATCCGTACAACACTCGTTCAAGTCGCAAGAAAAGAATGGAAGACTTTGAACAAGAGAATAAAGAACTCAGAGAAGAGATTAATACTCTTAAGGGTACTGTTGATAGACTCAATAGTATGGTAGAAGCCCTGGTAGTTGCGCAGAATCGACCAACGCCAGAAGAACTGCAAAGGACTGTGGTTTCCGAGATTGTTTCTACTCCTATTCCTCAGTATACCATGCCGCCCGACCGACCTTGGGGCATGCCGTATAACTTTACTTCAGAAGGGTACATACCTCCAATTTCTGAAGTTCCAAGATCTACAATGGATATGCGTCCACCGGATGGTTACAAACCTCTGGAAATTGAAGTTCCGAGAGCAACGGCAATGGGTTTCACACAACAGAATGCTGAGATACCAAGATCTGCTGTCATGGCTTCTCCACGACCGATTATGCATACTTTTCCTCCACAGGGTGGACAAGTATATCATCACGCTCCAAGTGAGGACGCTGGCGTGTATGAAAGATTGGACGAGTTCCAGGAACAGTTTCTGCAAATGCAGAAGGAACTCAAGACTCTCCGAGGACAAGATTTATTTGGGAAGAATGCTGCAGACCTCTGTCTGGTTCCAAATGTTAAGATTCCTCACAAATTCAAAGTACCAGAGTTTGAGAAGTACAAAGGGAATTCATGCCCACAAAGTCATCTCGTGATGTACGCTTGAAGAATGTCAACTCAGACTGATAATCAACAATTGCTCATTCATTATTTTCAAGACAGCCTGACTGGTGCTGCACTCAAATGGTACATGAACTTGGACAGTTCAGAGATTCGTACTTTTCGAGACCTCGGAGAGGCCTTCGTCAAACAGTATAAGTACAATCTGGATATGGCTTACGAGAGAGATCAACTCCGGGCCATGACTCAAAAGGATAAAGAAAGCTTCAAGGAATACGCTCGGAGATGGCGTGAAGTTGCTGCCCAAATTTTTCCACCACTTGAAGAGAAAGAAATGACAAAAATCTATCTCAAGACTTTGAGTCCATTTTACTATGGACAAATGGTTGCAAGTGTACAAAGTGACTTTACCGAGATGGTAAACATGGGTGTACGTTTAGAAGAAGCAGTTCGAGAAGGACGCTTGAACAAAGAACCAGAATCTTCTATTGGTCCAAGTAAGTATGGAAGTTCTTTCCAGAAGAAAAAGGATCAAGATGTCAGCAATGTCATGCACAAAGCTAAGAAGAAGTTTTCACCGCAGGTTGCTACAGTAACTCCGGTTGTTAACTCAACGCCAGCTTATCAACCTCAGGTTTCGCAACAACCATTTCAACAAAGGTCGCAGCAACCTCAGCAACAGGTTCGACCTCCAAATTTCAACAACAATCGGGTTTCAAGGTATCCTCCTTTTGACCCCGTGCCAATGCCTTATGCGGATTTGTTTCCAACACTACTGGCGAAAGGACTCATTCAGACAAAGAATCCTCCAAATCCTGCATATGAATCATCACATTGGTTCAAGGCTGACCAATCATGTCCTTATCACAAAGGGGCACCATGTCACAACATTGAGAACTGTTTCAGTTTCAAGGCCGACGTTCAAAGATTAGTGAAGAGCGGAATGCTATCCTTCAAAGATACTAATGCCAATGTCCAGGAAAATCCTCTGCCGCAGCATAAAGAAGCTTCAGTGAATCTGATAGATCAACACCCCAACGTCATTCAAATCTACGACATTTGTCAGATAGGGGAAAATCTTGTCAAGATGCACGCTAGACAAGCTGGATATGGTCATGTACCACCTCACAACTACTTCACATGCGAAATTTGTCCAAAGAATAATCAAGGATGTGTTGTAGTTCAAGCTGCATTATAAGAACAAATGGACTTAGGATGGATTCAACACATTCGAGTCAAAACTGAACACGACATCAACATGGTTCAAGGATGTCCAGGAGAATATAAAATCTACAAAGTTGAAGATATCGAAGGATCGGTAGTCAGGTTCCATAAGACTTTAAATGGACTTGCCTACTTTGGAACAAATTTTCATCCTTACAGTAGATGCAGAATTTGTCGAAGAAATTCACGAGGTTGTTTGCGTGTCCGCAACGACATTCAGAAACTAATGGATGAAAATACCATTATAGTTCTTGCCAACAGAGAAGATGACGAAGTCTTTACCGTATCTCTTCAAATTAATCAAGTTGAACCAACACAAGTCAAGTATGACAGCAAGAAGACAGCGATTGCTCCGTTAGTCATCTACTTACCAGGTCCTGTACCGTATGAGTCTGACAAGGCTATACCATACAAGTACAATGCTACATTCATTGAAAATAGTAAAGAGATACCATTACCGTCTGTTGTCAACATTGCTGACGTTAGTCGAGTCACTAGAAGTGGACGAATCTTCAACAGAGCAACAGAGAATGTGGAAAAGCCTTCGGAAGAAGCCCCACATAGGCAAGACAATCATCCGACCAATGCCGTTCAAGAGAAAGAAAATGATGAGATCTTGAAGTTAATCCAGAGGAGTGAATACAACATTGTAGATCAGCTGCTACATACTCCGTCTAGGATATCTGTTCTCTCCCTACTATTGAGTTCCGAGGCTCATAGGGAAGCTCTACAGAAAGTTTTGGAACAAGCTTTTGTAGAACCAAGTGTTACTGTAGGACAATTCAACAATATCATTGCCAACATTTCCGCAGGAACTAACCTGAGTTTCTGTGACGTAGATCTTCCTGAAGAAGGAGTGGACCATAACCTTCCACTTCACATCTCAGTTAGCTGCATGGATGATGTACTCACAGGAGTCCTAATAGACAATGGATCCTCACTCAACGTCATGCCTAAATCAACATTATCAAGATTATCTTTCAAAGATTACCCGTTAAGGGATAGTCACGTCATCGTCAAAGCATTTGATGGATCGAGAAATTCAATTTTCGGAGAAGTGGATCTTCCCATAACTATTGGACCTCAGACGTTTAAAATCACTTTCCAAGTTGTGGATATCCCGGCACAATACAGTTGTTTGCTAGGTCGCCCATGGATTCATGAGGCTGGGGCAATTACTTCAACACTTCATCAGAAACTGAAGTTCATTAGAAATGACAAATTGGTAACCGTATGTGGAGAACGAGCTTTGATCGTCAGCAACCTGTCATCATTCTCTGACATAGAACCAAAAGAAGTCACTGGAACTAAATTCCAAGCACTTTCCTTAGACAAGGAAAAAGGAAAGGAGAAAGCAGCGTCTATTTCTTCATACAAAGATGCAATCCAAGTTGTAAAGAATGGCACTACCAGTGGTTCGGGGCACATTAATATTCCTACCAACAACAAGAACAGAACAGGAGTTGGATTCTTTCCAACATCATCAAAGGCTATTCCAGGAATTGAGGTAGTTCTTCCAATTCAAGAATCTTTCCACCGCGAAGGTTTTCTTCAACCTGTTCAACAAACAGTCAATACCATCGGTACAGAAGACACCGATGAGAATTTTGAGGTGGAATGTATGTCCTACCTTCTCGAGGCAGGATACATAGCCCTATCAGAGTCTGATTCACCTTGCTGTTATCCGACTAAAGGATCTGAAAGTAAGACTCAACTATTCAGTGAAGAAGTTACTAACAGCTTCACCACCAGAAGTCATGGTTCATCAGAAGAAGTTCCTCCCATCCCCGAAGAAACTTGGGACACATTAGGAGAACCAAGCGGAAAATTCGACTACATGGTGAAATACTCCGCTCCTGAAAGTTCAAGAATCTCTCTTGAAGACATTGTTCCAACTGGATGGAACATTGATTATGAGTACCTCTCTCAGCCAAAAGAGATGTATAACCCTTGCTATTCATCATCAGCATCTGGTGAAGTCATCATTGAGGATTATATCCCCAAGTCACCTTCCGAGGCTACTGATTTAGAGTTCACATATCTAGTTAATGCCATCTTGGGAGAAGAGCAAGACCAAAATACAGAAGAGGATGATCTTGAAAGTGTCTCCGACAACGAGTCTCTCCATTCAGAAGATTGGAAGTTTCCTCAAAAGAAAGTCCGACATACTCCACTTGGAAATGGGTATGCTCACACCGCTCAGTCTGCTGAAGTAGAAGAAGATCGTCTAAGTGTTGCAAAGACAGTGGTTGGTAAATCAAGACCTACCACAGGCCAGCTTAAGCCTAAGGTTCCAGATTACTTAGTGCACAATGGGGTTCGCCACTATTGGACAGCTGTTGAAGTTTCAACTGTTGTTCGCACTCCTAAGTAGGAACTTTCACCGTTATTTTGTCCTCTCACCATAGCCCAGGGTGAAGAGATGTTTCATAGGGCTTTGCGTTTTACTATTTCTTAGGAAAATGTCCCTCTTTGCTTCGCCCAAAGCAATAGAGTTTTGTTTTATAGGGTCTTTGTTTCATGAAATGACTGTCAATAAATAAAAATGTCATTTTGTTCCTTCGTTAGTTTTTCCTTTCCTTTTTTCGGAAATTGGTAATCCTAAAAAACACCCTTAAAAAACATTAAAAATTCCATTAACTGCATACACCGAGTCTTCCCTCGTTGTCTAAATAAAACTTATCACACATATGCAGATTAATCATAAAATACCCCGTTGAAACGTGCGACCGTATGACTTCTCCAAGCTTTGGGTTTCTTGTATTCGAGGCAGAGGAAGAAGAAGACGAAGAAATATCAAAGGAAATTTCACGGTTACTTCAACAAAAGGAAGAGGCCATTCAGCCCTACAATGAGCCTCTAGAGATCATTAACCTTGGTTCCGATGGAAACAGAAAAGAGGTTAAGATTGGAGCTTCGCTCAGTTCAGAGATTAGAGAGAGTTTGATACAGCTGCTCGAAGAGTTCTCAGATGTCTTCGCTTGGTCTTATCAGGATATGCCAAGGTTGGATACCAGTATAGTGGAACATCACTTACCATTAAAAGCAGAATGCCCTCCGGTCAAGCAAAAATTGAGAAGAACTCATCCAGAGACGGCCATGAAAATCAAAGAAGAAGCTCAAAAGCAAATCAACGTTGGTTTCCTCGTCACTTCAGAATACCCTCAGTGGTTGGCTAACATTGTTCCCGTTCCTAAGAAAGACGGAAAAGTCCGCATGTGCGTCGACTACAGAGATTTGAACAAGGCTAGCCCTAAGGACGATTTTCTTTTACCACATATTGATATGTTGGTGGATAGTACAGCGAAATCCAAAGTTTTCTCATTCATGGATGGATTTTCAGGATACAACCAGATCAAAATGGCACCTGAAGACATGGAGAAAACAGCTTTCATCACCCCCTGGGGCACGTTCTGCTATCGCGTTATGCATTTTGGACTAAAGAACGCAGGGGCAACATATCAAAGAGCCATGACTACACTTTTCCACGACATGATGCATAAGGAAGTGGAAGTCTATGTGGATGACATGATTGCTAAATCAGAGAATGAGGAAGATCACATACAGAATCTGACAAAGTTATTTCAACGCTTACGGAAGTTTCAGCTTCGCCTGAACCCCAACAAGTGTACCTTTGGTGTCTACTCAGGAAAACTCCTTGGTTTTATCGTGAGCAAACGAGGAATTGAAGTAGATCCAGACAAAGTCAAGGCAATTCAAGAAATGCCTTCACCCAGAACCGAGAAACAAGTTAGAGGATTTCTTAGGCGTCTGAATTACATCTCGAGATTCATATATCTCATGGCAGCAACTTGTGCTCCAATTTTCAAACTTCTACGGAAAAATCAGAGTTGCATCTGGACAGACGATTGTTCGAAAGCGTTCGACAGCATTACGGAATATCTGCTCGAACCACCCATCATGTCTCCTCCAATGGAAGGAAGACCTTTGATAATGTACTTAACCGTCTTAGAAGATTCCATGGGTTGTGTCCTTGGACGGCAAGACGAGACAAAGAGAAAAGAGCATGCCATCTACTACCTGAGCAAGAAATTCACGGACTGTGAATCCCGCTACTCCATGCTCGAAAAGACGTGTTGTGCGTTGGCCTGGGCTGCCAAGCGTCTCCGCCAGTACATGATTCGACATACTACTTGTTTGATCTCTCATATGGATCCAATCAAATACATCTTTGAGAAGCCTGCCTTAACAGGGAGAATTGCCCGTTGGCAGATGTTGTTATCAGAATATGACATTGAGTATCATGCACAGAAAGCTGTGAAAGGAAGTATCCTAGCTGAGCACCTGGCTCACCACCCACTCAATGGTCATGAATCAACCAGTTTTGACTTTCCAGACGAGGACGTTATGTACCTCAAGATGAAAGATTACGACGAGCCACTACTAGACGAAGGACCTGAGATAGGATCCCAATGGGGCTTAATCTTTGACGGAGCTGTCAATGCTTATGGACGAGGAATTGGGGCTATCATTGTTACACCTCAGGGTACCCATATTCCATTTACCGCCAGATTAACTTTCAAATGCACAAACAATGAGGCCGAATATGAAGCTTGCATCATGGGTCTCGAAGAAGCCATGGATCTAAGAATCAAACACTTGGATGTATATGGAGATTCTGCTTTGGTCATCAATCAAATCAAAGGAGAATGGGAAACACGCCAACCAGGGCTAATCCCTTACAAAGACTACGCGAGAAGATTGTTACCATTCTTCGACAGGGTAGATTTTCATCACATTCCTCGTGAAGAAAATAACTTGGCTGATGCATTAGCCACACTCTCTTCCATGATTAGGATAAATCATTGGAATGACATTCCTCAGATCGATGTTATGCGCCTGGATAGGCCCGCTCATGTTTTCACAGTAGAAGCAATCATCGACGATAAACCGTGGTATCACGACATCAAAAACTTTCTTCAAAGACAAGAGTACCCTCTTGGGGCATCAAAGAAAGATAGAAAGACTTTGAGAAAGTTAGCCGGAAGATTCTTCCTGAATGAAGATGTTCTGTACAAGAGAAATTTCGACATGGTTCTGCTTAGATGCGTTGACAAGAAAGAAGCAGAAACACTCATGAGAGAAATACATGAAGGTTCCTTTGGTACTCACACCAATGGACACACCATGACAAGGAAAATACTGAGAGCAGGATATTATTGGCTGACAATGGAATCAGATTGCTACCAGTACGCAAAGAGGTGTCACAAATGTCAGATCTACGCTGATAGAATTCATGTGCCACCATCTCTTCTCAACATACTCTCTTCCCCTTGGCCTTTCTCCATGTGGGGAATCGACATGATTGGAATGATTGAGCCGAAAGCGTCCAACAGACATCGCTTCATCTTGGTAGCCATAGACTATTTCACCAAGTGGGTTGAAGCAGCTTCGTATGCAAATGTCACAAGACAAGTTGTTGTCAGGTTTATCAAGAATCACATCATATGTCGCTACGGCATTCCTGGTAGGATAATCACTGACAATGGGTCAAATTTGAATAACAAAATGATGAAGGAGCTTTGTGAAGAATTCAAGATTGAACATCACAACTCATCTCCTTACAAACAAAAGATGAATGGAGCTGTAGAAGCAGCTAACAAAAATATCAAGAAAATCATTCAGAAGATGGTCATCACTTACAAAGATTGGCATGAAATGCTCCCGTTTGCTCTTCATGGTTACCGTACATCTATACGTACTTCGACTAGAGCAACTCCTTTCTCCCTTGTATATGGCATGGAGGCAGTCCTACCCATAGAGGTTGAGATCCCATCAATGAGAGTCTTGATGGAAGCAAAATTAACAGAAGCCGAGTGGTGTCAAAGCAGATTCGATGAATTGAACTTAATCGAAGAAAAGCGCATGACAGCTTTATGCCACAGACAGCTATATCAACAAAGAATGAAGAAAGCTTTCGACAAAAAGGTTAAACCTCGCACAATCAAAGAAGGCGACCTTGTACTCAAAAAGATTTAATCTTTTCTCACAGATTCGAGAGGGAAATGGACTCCCAATTATGACGGCCCCTACGTGGTCAAGAGAGCTTCCTCAGGAGGAGCCTTAATACTCACGACTATGGATGGAGAAGAATTCACCCGTCCTGTGAACGTCGACGCAGTCAAGAAATACTTCGCCTAAATAAACAAAAAACAGCTCGCTAAGTTGAAAACTCGCAAAGAGCGGCTTAGGCAAACACGAGCGTCTCGGTGAATCGAAAACCCAAAAGGGCGATTCAGGCAAAAGTTAGAGACATAAAAAATATAATAATCAATCCCTGTAGACTTAAAACCCGAAAGGGGTAGTTTACGCAAAAGTTAGGGATATATGGCAAGTAACTGTGTTCAGGACAAACTTGATCATTCGAAATCCATAGTGGAGTATTCATCATCAGTAGGTCATCTTCTACAAAGCACGGATACAGCGCAATTCGGAGTGGAAGGGAAAGATAACGGTCGTCACGTTTCATCGTAGCCCTTTTCCCAAAAATTACCGATTTCCAACTTTGTAAATACTCCATGGGATCAAGCATTTGGCTGGTTACCATTTCATAAATAACAATTTGAGCCTTGTGCCTTTCTTTGCAATCGAGTCTTATTCAGTTTCTTAAAATGCATTTTAAGTTTAAAACAGTCATTTTCTTGAAACAAATGTTTTCATAAAATAAAATGAATTTACTTGCAAAAATAGAGGTGAAATTTCTTTCTAAGGCTTGCATACAATGGGAAGAATGCAAACAGTTGCTCCGAGAACGGTTGAGACTCCGGGAACCAAGATTTCCCCATGAGATCGCTTTCCGAACATCTCCCGATGATGGATCTTCACTTCAATTCATGTCACTCAAAACAGCGGACAACTGATAACCAGGTATCCCCAACGGAGTGCATATCTCAGGAAGAAGACATCTTCTGATCAATAAGATTCAAGTCGTATCCCAGGATTTCACATCCGCGACAATTCTATTCACATTCACTTTATATTTTATAATCATCATATTCATGCATGCTTTGCACCTCATAACTTCATAATTAGCATAACTTAGATAAGCTTTGATCATGTTTGTACTCGGGATTCCCTAGCAAGTCAGCAAGAAGAAATCTCCCTCAAAGAGTAAGTTTGTTCACTACTTTTGTTATCCCCAATGGGTCAGTAGACGGCAATCTTCTCCGGAAGATAGTTTGTCCACTTTTGGACTTCCCAAGCAGGTCGACAGTTGACAATCTTCTCCGGAAGATAGCTTGTCCGCTTTCGAATTTCCCTACCAAAGTAAGCAGATGGCAGTCTTCTTCATGAAGACAGTTCGTTTAAGAATTCTTATTCCAAAGTAAGCAGATGGCAGTCTTATCCATTAGAAGACAGTTTGCTCACTTTTTCCTAAGACGGGTCAACGAATGGCAGTCTCTTTCAGCAGAAGACAGTTCGTTCCACTTAAGGATTTCTCGACAGGGTCGGCAAATGGCAGTCTCTTTCAACAGAAGACAGTTTGTTCCCTTAGAGATAACGAATGGCAGTCTTCTTCATGAAGACAGTTCGTTTAAGAATTCTTTATTTAAAGTCAGCAAATGGCAGTCTCCTTCAGCAGAAGACAGTTTGCTCACTTTTTCCTAAGACGGGTCAACGAATGGCAGTCTCTTTCAGTAGAAGACAGTTCGTTCCGCTTAAGGATTTCTCGACAGGGTCGGCAAATGGCAGTCTCTTTCAACAGAAGACAGTTTGTTCCCTTTGAGATAAGGGATGGCTGTATTCTTCATGAAGACAGTTCGTTTTAGGATTCTTTATTAAAGTTGAGCGAATGGCAGTCTCTTTCAGCAGAAGACAATTTACTCGCTTTTTCAGGCAGAGATAACGAATGGCAGCCTTCTTCACGAAGACAATTCGTTTTGCTTAAAGATTCCTCAGCAAAGTCAGCAAATGGCAGTCTCTTTCAGCAGGAGACAGTTTGCCCACTTTCTTTTCCACAACAAAGGTCAACAAATGGCAGTCTCTTTCAGCAGAAGAAAGTTTGTTCCCCTAGCAATTGAAGAATGGCAGTCTTTCCCGAGGAAAGACAGTTTGTCTGTTTAATACCCAAGGAATCGGCAAATGGCAGTTTCTTCGCAAGAAACAGTTTGTCTACTTCCGAGATGTTTTATCCCCATTAGGATAGACAAATGGAAGTTCTTCTCCTAGGAGAACAGTTTGTTATTTTCCCAGCGGAGTCGACAAATGGCAGTTCTCCTCCTAGGAAAACAGTTTGTTAATTCCCCAGCATAAGTTGATAAATGGCAGTTTTTTGTCCCAAAAACAGTTTGTCTACTTTCAAGCAAAGTCATTAGCTCCTCAAAAGGATGCATGATCATATGGCACTCCTTCGAAGACGTTACATTGAAGAAAATTATGATAAAGTTTCTCGTCATCCGTCAAATGGCATCTCTCCAACAAAGTGCTGGTGAGAAGTTTGATGAGGAAACAAACCTTTGGAGATTTTTCTCTTTATTTGAGATATCGTCCAAAAACACAACTAAGACCGGTTTCGCGACTGGACATCCGAAACGAAGGGAGGTTGCTTACCTTTTTTTAAGTATTAACGCTTAGTTAAAGAAGATGCATTGCGCATGTTACATTGCCCTCCATTCACCCGAATCCACATTACGTATTTCTACAGGAGTTTGTCTCCCTATCCCCCGCCAAGCGCGACAACGGGATCACGTCATGCAAAGATTTTATCATTACAACATCTCAGGAACGCCCAAAATTCAGGCATTCTTTGGTATTTAAGTCTCTTTCACTATGAAGCAATCGAGATGTCAATCTCTCTCCCTCCAGACAAAAGAAACTTAATCGTAATCATCATTAAATGATGGTTACGGCTAGTGGAGTAGAAACGTCAAATCAAAACTTAAGTGGCTGCCAAGGGTAATTGTCATACCCTAATTTTTGACCCCCCTGAGATGTCATATCTTCAGGCTTTTCATCAGATCAAAACAAATACCCAAGAGCAGTTACTTCTTCATCTGGCATTTAATCAAGGATGGTCAGAAGTAAAAGAACTCAGGCAAAGGATCAATCAACAGAAGAATTAGTCTCTAACACAATCATAGGACTCCAAAAGCTTCATTCTATTCACCTATGATTGATTAGATACCCATCACCTGGACTAAGGATTGCCTACCTCACCAATCTAGGGTTTTGAGCCCATCAAGGACTAAGATCAGGGATTACCTTTGGGAAACCCTAAAAAGGTCCAAGGCCTCTATCAAGGACTTCAATCATTTTCAAATGATCCATATAACAATATCCATTGGGCATTACACTCCAATTTAAGATCCACAGTCATCAATTTCACCTGGTCGACAATTAGGGTTTTTGACCTAATTCACCTAGATGGTTGACTTTTAATCAGGACATGGATCCAAAACTCAAGACATGGTTCAAGGACTTCTGTTACCTCAATATAACCCATTTACATCACTCATTTGAGGAGAAGATCTTGATCCCACACAAAAGTCCAAAATCTCACTTTATTTGGAAAATGTCAACTATATAAGATCACCTTTGACTTTTAAGATTTTTGGTCAAACCATGGCTTTTAAAGATCAATATCATCAATATATGGTTATCAAAGTCATTTGACCAAAGAAATTCAAGAGGATTCGTCAAGGAGCAAAAAGTCGGGAATTAGGGTTTTTAAGGGCATTATGGGAACTCAAAATTTCACCTACACAACTCAAAAAACTTCCAACATGAAAGTTGTAGATCTTGCAAAATAAAACAACATCTTACAATGCAACTTTTCTCAATAAATCAATCAGTTAAGAGATTTGGAATTTTCAAGCTTTAGGTTATAAAAACTTAGAAATTTTTCTAAGTGTTTTTAACCTAGTTTCCATCCAACTTTGGGCTCATTTTTCACAATTTTCCCAAATGATTCTGAAGAAACCCCAGACTAATGATTTGAAGTAGATGTTTAGGGCTTTCCAAATTGTGCTCAACCTTCTCCAAATTAATTTTGAGCTAGGAGTTATGCTTGTTCAAAGTTGGCCTCATGAGGTGAAATTATAGGTCATGTACAATTTGGAACTTTGCAATTTTGTGCAATTAGCTTCACTAAGTGATGCTACACGACCTCTAATACATCTGCAAGCATGCCATACATCAATTTCCATCATTGCATAAGGATTGAAGAAGATTCCCAAAAACAAAGGCATGTGATTATGTAATGATTACATTTGGGAATTTATGGCAAATTGATGAATCACCAAAGGAATCTTTTCCCAACCAATTAGAGCTCACTTCTGCATCATAATTGTCCCCTAAGATCAAGCAAAACCGATGGCTAGGGAGTGGTATCAAAGAGCTCATCATTGCACTTGGGATATTCTTTGAATTCCTTCATGCTTAAGAAACCAAACTTCCTTCACTAAGCAAGCTCACGATGTCCAATTGCTCTGCATTCATTTGCCTATAAATACAAGTGCATACCTCAGTAATTAAACACACCAAAGCAACAAAATTCTTGCTTTCTCTTTTCTTTCTAAATACTTAAGGTTTTCAAAGGTTCTTTGGCAAAAAGACTCGGATTCTTCAAACCAAAGCTCTTCCTTTGGAATTAGGTATTCAAACACCTTAGGGGAGTCATTTAGAGGTGATCCAAACCTCTGAAACACTTCTGTACATGGAGAATCGTCATCTTCACCTCTCACTTGGAGCTGTTGCATTTGGGGTCGAGCAAGAGGTTCTGGGCACTTTCAATCCAAGCTAAGCATCTCAACACCTTCCAGGAGGATCACTGAAGCTATCTGGATCGTTGCAACAACTCTGCAACACACTTTGATCAGAGCCAAATCTTCATTTTTCAGGTAAGTTTCAAAAGCTTCAAACTCTATGATTCACGCATGATAAATTTAAAATGAAGTTACCAGTTGGTTTCTGCACCTTCATAGATCATTAACCCTCAATCAATTGCATCAAATCATGCATATATAGTATTTCATGTTTAATTTCTGTTTCAGGGTTCTTTATTTTCATGCTTTGCGCGCGTTTTTTTGAATTCTCAGAAGCAAGTTTAAAATATAATTATATGGAAGCGTGTTTTGAACGACTAAATCGTTCAGCTCACTTGGTTACATGCGCCTCTCACATTCTCATGCCTTAGGTATGGGGTTCGATCCCCCCCTCAGACCTTTTGTTTTTATTTTTCATTTTAACGCGCGTGTTTCACATATAATCAAATGGAATCCCTCTTTAGTCACACTGAGCGTGTAGCTCAGTTGGCTTTGTTTTGTGTGGTAACCATGGGAGCGTGGGTTCAAGCCTTGGTGGAGACAAATCCTTATTTTTTATCACTTTTCTCACCAATTTTCTTCACAACTTCTCATGATCATTTAACCTATCAAATTAAATCATTTTCACTTCATTTTTTACACACTTGTCATTTAATATATCTATTTTGTGAATAATAAAAAAAATCATAAAAATATTATTTATTTCATGTGTTTTTATTAGGTTTAAAATAGTATGTTTTAAGTGTTTTCTTAAATACTTTAAATATACATTTTTATTTTGTTTTGACCTAACTACTTTGTGAATAATTTTATGATAAAACCCTAATCATGTAGGTCTTAATTAGGTATAGATTTTATCTTTACCTTAATTAAGTTGACTTTTGTCAATTTTCAAAACTGTTTTCAATCTCCGATTAAACGGATGATTAAGGTTTTCAAACAACAAAACCTTATATCATTTCAATCATTTTCCAACTGTTTTCATAAACAATAAATCATTTTCAAGTGGGCCTCTAATAGAGTGTAAGTCCCAACACCTTTTTCTTTTCTTAGTTTGTTTTCAAAAACTGTATTTACAAAATCTCCTTTCTGTTTTCAAAACATTCTTCTGGTATTTGAAGGGCATTATTCCCGGTGAAACTCTTCAGATACCTATGTGACCTTTTTCCATCTTCACTTCTTCTTTTTTCAAAAACCTTTAATTGTTTATCATAAATAATCAACTGTCATCAATAAAATTGCTGGTAAGGCTTTGTACATACATCTTCAAAGGCCTCCACTTCATCCAGGTTAGGCTTTACAAGCTCTCAATTTACAGTCTTTATTTAAATTACTGTCAAATATGGAACTGTTTATATATTAGAACTACGTTTGAGTGTAAACCCTAGGACAGTTAAACTATATATATATATATATTATATATATATTATAGGAATATGGCCTAGGATTGAGAATGTCTTCCCGGCGAAGGCTCTTTCCTAATTAGAGATCTGTAGTTCAAACCCCCAAGATGAATTATTCCCGGTGAAACATCTTGGTAAAAAAAGCCTTAGAACCCAAAAATAGGACACATCCACCCAAAGAGGAATTATTCCCGGTGAAACCTCTTACCCATTTGCTTAGAGCCAAAATAAGTTCAAAACCACATAGCTTTCTCTTGTGCTATAACAAGGACCCTCGATGACCCTCGATTAGCCTCCTCTTGGGCTTTGTACAAGGACCCACAGGCTTCTTAAAAGCATTTCCAGCTTCCTCTTGAGCTTGTATACAAGGACCCATCAGGTTTCTTATAAACATAGGAACAGGTCTTTAGTTACCTTTTAGCCTATCCTGGTGAGTTTCTTCCACTTTAAACCAGACTTTAAACAAGCTAAGATTGTCTCAATCTCATATTGAGTACACTTTTTGGAATGAGAGACATGGACAATCTCTGTCACCCTTATCTTCATCAATCTTCCTTAGCAGAGTCTAGGATTTTTATTTGCTTATTCTCAGTCAGTGTCAGCCTTAATCTTGGGCTTTAAAATAAGAAGTCTCCACTAGATAATCTTTCTGCCACACATTCTTTCATTTTAACAAAAACCCCTGGAAAGGGTCAGCCTCCACACATTCCTTCATTTTAACAAAAACCCCTGGAAAGGGTCAGCCTCCAAAATCATTCCTTCATTTTAACAAAAATCCCTGGAAAGGGTTAGCCTCCACACATTCCTTCTTTTTAACAAAAACCCCTGGAAAGGGTCAGCCTCCAAAATCATTCCTTCATTTTAACAAAAATCCCTGGAAAGGGTTAGCCTCCACACATTCTTTCATTTTAACAAAAACCCCTGGAAAGGGTCAGCCTCCAAAATCACTCCTTCAAATCCAAAGATTCACTCTTTTAAAAGATAAATTCCCCAAAAGAATCAAAACCCCTGGAAAGGGTTAGCCTCCAAAAAACATGATAAAAATCCAGTCTTTTAACAGACTATTTCCCCAGCTGAGTCAAAATCCCTGGAAAGGGTTAGCTTCCAAAAAACATAAAAAATAAATTAGTTTGTTAAAACCTCTAGCAGAATAAAACTCCCCTAGTGAGTCTTTCATCTTTTAGTAACCACAACCTTGGGCTTTGTACAAGGCAGATAAACCATATTTCCCTGTGTCAAAGATTCCTAATCTCAAGGATCTTTTCCCCATAGAGTCTTCCATAATCAGTTTCTTTAAGAGTCCGCCACAACCTTGGGCTTTGTACAAGGCAGAAAATAATCTTTCCCCTAGCTAGAGTAACCATAACCTTGGGCTTCATACAAGGCACAAATTAAATAAACTTCCACAGTTAAGAGTCAGCCACAACCTTGGGCTTTATACGAGGCACACAAAATAGAGTCATTCACAGTCTTAAAAAACTCAGTTATCCTCAGCAGTCAGCCACAACCTTGGGTTTTGTACAAGGCACACACAAATAGAGTCTCCCTAAAAAGAGTCAGCCACAATTCCGGGCTTTGTACAGAACACCAAATAAAATCCATCAAATAAACACTCTCCAACTAAAGTCAGCCTCAATTCTGGGCTTTGTACAGAACACAAATTCCCTGTAGTTAATCCCCAGTGGAGTTATCTCCCAGAGTCAATAAAAATAAAATAATAAAAAAGCCTCAAGCTTGGGCCTCATACAAGCCAGCTAAAAAATCAAATCTTTCAAACAGTAGATAGACATAGCTTATCTCTATAAAGAGATCTTTCTCCTATCTCACCACATTCAAACAAACATTTCAATTTCAATTTCAATTTCAATTTCAAAAACATTCTCCCATTTAGGACTCTGAAAGACATGCTCTGAGGCAAACAAACCCAGACTTGTACACTTTCCCTAATTTGGATGAGAATCTTTCTTTCATTTAAGAGAACGCGACTGGCATACTTGCAAACATACAAGTAAGGTCCCTATCTTAATGAAATGAATTCAGCTTTTCTGTCACTTTAAAATGTTTGTGGTGGAATAGTAGGAATACCTCTCTATAAAGATGACTTCATGTCTCTTTACTGTAAACAGAGATTTAATTTAAAGCTTAAACCTTGAGCTTCAAGCAAGGCACCAAAAATAATTAATTTCCCTAGTTAGTTCCCCGAACTACATTAAGCTCTGACTTCCACTAGGGATATGTAGGCATGAGGCTCACAAGGAATCTCAGCGAGCTAATAAAATACCAAAAATAGTCAGTTTGTCTGTCTGTCTGTCTGTCTTTTTTTTTTTTTATCAATTCAATTCTCTCTCCTGACACAAAGGAGAAACTTTCCCAATCATTAGCAATAAACACAATCACAATGACACATAGAAGGTTCCCGTAGAGTACTACGGATATGTAGGGTGCTTAAACTCTTCCCTATGTATAACCGACCCCCCGAACTCCAGAATTTCTAGTCTAGGTGAATCCCCACACTTAGCAAACTCCTAGGGTTTAGTTGAGATCTTTTTTTCCCTTTCCTACTCGTAGGACAATAAGAAAGTTCGTGTGATATCGTAGGAAGAACTGAAACAAAATTCATCCCGCCCCGGGCGCATTCTCCTTCCAAATTTCGCGTGACGGGTCTAGCGTGCCGTCCTCCCAAGTGAAACGGGGAGGTAAAAAAAACGACACCACAGTAATCATGTCACGTGGATACGCTATCGAAGTCATTATGATAGTTGGAAAATAAATTTTGACAATTTAAAGAACTGTTAAAATGTTATTTGTGACATTTACATAATATGATATATGGATAACTGAAAGGTAAATCGTGCATATGTTCCTTAGCTAGTCTGATTACAAAAGTAGGACAAAATGCGAAATGAGAAGATATTACAAGGGTTATAACAATTAATTGAAGTCTTCAGGAAGATTATTCTTCATTTTGGAATATTGGGATGCCCATAGTGACAGACGACGTTCGATTAGTGCTTGCTATTTTTTCAGCTCTTCGATTTCTGGTACTAATTTCTGCGCCGTTTAGAGATGTTGAATCCCTATTTGCACCACTTCATTCAACTCGTTCTGCTGGGATTGTTTGATTTCCTCTTGGCGGGACTTGGCAGTTTTAATCTTCGCTTCGAGACGTTCAATTTCTTATTCCCAGGATTTGATGTCCGCTCCACAAGTTTCATATTCCTTTTGGTGCTTTGCGCGCTCAAGCTCGAGGTCACCAGCTTTTATAGTTGCGTCACTAGCGGCTTTCCACGAAGAACTATGAGAAGTTACTTTTGTGTTGAGTTAATCGTCAACATGTCGCTTTCAAAGAGTATCAGCTTGAAGCTGATCAACCAGAGAACTTAGCGAGACAATCACTTGTGAGACTTCCTCTGAAACCAGGAGTAGATCCACCTTCTTTAAAAGATTGTTTAAACCAAAGCAGCTGGTGGAATCTTTGCTCAGAACTTCGATAAGGTTGGTTTCAAAGAACTTTTTCTTTATCTGACGAAGGAGGTTTGGAGTATCATTTCCCTTACCACTTTCCGCCAAAATGTTCGAAGAAGGCTCAACCATGATAGGAGAAACATTTTCGGCATTCATCATAGCCTTGAGGAAGCTTACAGGATCAGTATTCTTAAGTCGCTCCAGTTCAGTAGAATTGAGCGCTGTAGGGTTCTGTTTCGAGGTAGTCGCAGGGGTAACTATGGTCCCAAAGGTCGAAGTTTCATTATTGCCTGGTGAAGGCAAACTAGAAGCTTTATCTATATTCTCATGTTCAGAGATAGTATCTTCACTCCCAGTTGGATGCTCAACTACATTGCCGCTATTAGAATGTTGGGGTTTTCTTCCATGCCTTCGTCTTGATGGGTAGGTGGAGAAGCGTCGTTTGAAGGACTTTCCTCAGCATGTACAAGTGAAACGATAGTAGCAATAGGTTGAATTTCTTCGAGAACCGGAGAAAGGACAGGAGACTTGGGTCGAAGAATACCTGTTACATAAATCAAAATTTGTTAAGACGGGAAGTTGCAAAAAACTTGTTTGCCGATTAAAGGGAAAATGTATACCATGAAGATTGTCAAGATTAATGTTGAGATCTGAAGTTTTGAGATCAGAAGTAGTTGTGCCTACATCGTCTTACATTTACAAGGTAAAACGTAGACTTAGCAATTTAAGTTAAGTGTTAAGAATTGTTATGGTATAAAAAAAAATCAATACCTTGGTCGGGACATTATCTGGGCTTGAGTTATGACTTTCGACAACTGGGATATTACCTGCAATCTTTAAAGGTGATTCATCAGAAGATACCTTATCACTCGATGAAGTAAGCTTTGAAGTCCCAGATCCCTTTTCTTTGGTTAAAGAAATGGTAGTCTTTTGTCTTTTCTTAGTAGCTTGTCTGGTACGAGGAGGAGATTTGTCATCATCATCTGAAGCACTAGTGTTGGAAATTTTCCGTTTCGGAGGTGTCGGATGCTTCGAACTCTGAGAATATGCACAGTGAACAAAGTGAATAATATTCAGAATAGATGCACAAGTTAAAGTACAAAATATATACGTACCGTTGGTTTCTTGCAAGTAGTGATAGAATCACTCCCACTTGCTTTGTTGCTTTTCGAAGCTTCAGCGCCCTTTTGTGCAGCTGCCTCCTTAATAACTTTCTTTCCACTTACATTTGTGAACAAAATAGGAGTCATTATATAAGTAACGGAAGAAGGTTAATCGAAGGATAGTCCAAACCCCAACCTTCAGGTATAGGAGTCAAGACACGAACGTGCTCAAGACTTATATGAATATGTCCCTTGAAATTATCCAACGTGTGCTTAGTCGGAACCACTCGTTCAGCGCGTCTTTTGGATTGTTCGCAAAGGATTTTGGGGACATTCCCACACACAAACCAGTCTGGAAAAGGGGGACTTAGAGCCACACCAAAATCAACACTATGTAGTGGAGGGAATTTTGGAGGGTTAAGTTTGAAAGCCACTTCATAACGTAGTTCAGGTCGAACATACGTGGGCAATTTCAGCTTATCCAGTTTAGTAGAAAATTTTTCACACAAAGTGACCGCAGCTTCACGAACGGTCCGACTAAGGTTATCAGGCCTGTAGATAGTTTCAAAGAATTTTTTAAAGGCTTGGATTTATTTAATATGAGTCGAAGTACCTTTTTTGAAGTTCGCCTGCACATCAACAAAAGCTTCAGTTAGTTCTTGGGAAAGGCTTTCAGCATCAAAGATTTGCTTAGTATAATACTCTGTCCACCATTTATGGAAATCTATGGTAGAATAGAAGGCAGGCTCGAAGGAGATGGGAGAGAGGGTCGTGATGCCAACATATTTGGAGATTTTGGATTCATATTCCTCTTCATATAAATGCATAGTGTGCAGACACATGTGATTCCTCTTGTCATACATGCATTTTGGTATAAACTGAACCAACCCAAATTGCCTTGATACAAGATTTGGTTGGTAGCAAAGAAGACAACAATGACTCTGGCGGGATTGTAATCAATGGTACAACAATTTAGGTGTTAGAAAAGCCTCCCAAATAACCATGGATTCAGCTTGCTGATCTAGAGAAGTTGCTGGAAATTCTCGAGTGAACCATTCAGGGACTACTTCTCTTTTTACAAATGGAACCATGGAAGGGCTAAACTGATAAATTTTAGCGAACATTATCATGTAAGCTAGAAAAGTCTCGCGAAGCTTTCCTGTTTCTTCTTTGGGAGTTAGGTGAGTCAATCTAGTTCCTTCTACTGTTCGATTTTACCTAGAGAAGAACTAAGGGTCTAGTCTTATAATAAGCAGGAAAGAATTTACCTAGAGAAGAACTACCGCCTCTAGGTAAAGGACCCATAAAAGCATGAGTTTTTCCAAAAAGATCAAAAGGAATGAATACCTGAGAAGCGTAGATAGTGCGAGTTTCTGCTACGTTTGGGTCTGGAATGTATTGTTGGTTACCTATCTGTGTGGGATGTTGAAGCTGTTGAATGGGTTGAAGAGCAGTTGAGGTTTCTGATGTGGAAGTTTGAATGGTAGAAGACGCCATGGATGTGTTTGTTTCAAGAATTAGGTTAAAAAACCAAAGAGGGTTTTTTCCTGTGTTTAGTTGAAGAAGAAGGAAAGATGAAGTTATGTGAAGGCTAAAGGTTTGAATATTTAAAGGTTTAGTAAGAACCTTTTCAAATCTTTTGAGTAAAGGTTAAAAAGACACGCGGCAAGAGATGATTTAATCTAACGGCGGTCGAACAGTTGTTAGCCTTACTCCTAGTATATAGGAGCAATGATCACAAGTAATGGCAAAACATGGGAATGCACGTTTTGAAGAGACGTTTTTGAAAATGACAAGACGTTTTGAAAGATGAGTCATAAATGATTATGACGTTAGTCAAGTGTCTTGGAACTCTAAAAAATGAGTAAAACGAAATCTCATCATGACATGAAACACCTATTTCTCTTGTTTTTCGAAACAGGCATTTATTGGGGGCAATTGTTAGCTGGAGATTTCGATTGAAGAAAAAGTTCTTTGAAGAATTAGAGTTCGAGGAAGAATGGCTTTTTATGGCCATTGCCGAGAATAAATGGCTTCTGATGGCCATGTTCGAGGTTGTTGTTTAAGTTGAAGTAAAGATGATGAAAATCGAAACTGATTCGAAATGAATTGTCTTTGGGACTTAAGCGTTTTTCTCGAAATATAAAGAGTACTGAAGCTTGGCGTATTTCGTGGCATTCTCGTTTTAGATCATGTTGCCACATATCGAAAGAGAATTCAGGCTGGAGGATTTGAATTTCGAAACATTCTGTGTAACCGAACAAGGACAGATGGCCCCCCAGGGATTCGAAGCGTATGCATGTGAGCAACGTGGAATTTCGTTAGTGTAGGACCGTTAGGATCGAAATTAGTATAAATAAGGGTCTTAACATCAGGATCCAGGGTGTTCATTTTGTATAAATCACTCACAAATCACTCAAGTATCAAGTGTTAAGAGAACGAGTTCACTGAGAAATGTACGTATGACACCAACACCATTTTTAATACATTTGTATTCATCTTTATGCAATTATCTTTTCATTATTTCTGTCTTTCGTTATATTTTAGCCATTTACATTCTTGCACTTTTATCTTTCGTTCAAGTTTACTTCGAAACACTTTACATTCAGCAATTTACGTTCCTGCACTTTAAGTTTCTTGCAATTTATATTTACTTTGCCTTTCGCCAAAGTTATATTTACGTGTATAACAAGGTGATTGTCAGTCTTTACATTTCGTTTGTTTATTTCTTAAACATATTTCAAAGCCAAACAACCAACAAATATGAACCAAATTATCATAAAAGACAACTTTTTGACTATGTCCTAGGATCAATCTAGTCGATCCTGCGAGTAACAAAAGTATATTTTATAGTTTGGAGGACTAGCGGTTGTTTACCGGAAATCACCGTAAACAGTACTGTTAAAGCTCAACACTCATATTTTTTTGCCACTTTAACTCTTTTATTTTCCTTTTAAGGGAAACTACAAAAGCTCTGACTTCCCTTTTCTTAAAAGGGGTATGTAGGCCTAAGATGCGATGTCTTATCGAGCTCACTTCAAAAACTTTTTTTCCTATCCCCACACTCTATTTAAACAAAAAATCACATAAACATTTTTCAAAATAACAGTAACAAAAATAACAATATTTTCAAAGAGGTTCCTATTGAATACCATAGATATGAGGGGTGCTTAAAACCTCCCCCTTGTATAACAATTCCTCCTACCCAAATCTCTAATAAGTTTATTAGTTTTGATTTCAAAAACTTCTGTGAATTTTATTCGCTCTTTCTCTCATTCCTTTTGGAAACAAGAAAGCGCGGTGGCTACTCTGTTTTAAACAAATGAACTAAGTCTTTCCCATGGCTTTAATCTCACCAATTTCACTGCTACATATACCAAGCAAAAATGTGGCCAAATATGAAAGCAATTCATTGGCTTTTCAATGCTTATAATTGTACTACGCCAAAACAGGTTTTTAATAACGCTTATTTTGGTCTTTAATAGAACTTTTAAGTGCTATTAAAGTCGCCACTATTGTAGGTTAAATAGATATAATAGCGCTTAAAAACCTCTATTAATGCTTAGTCTTTAATAGCACTTCTAATAAAATCGCTATTATTGTATTATCTAAAATTGTTTTCTAAGTAAGAGACTAAAAAATATGACAAACCTCGTTTCAAATCACGACATAATATATATATTTATCCAAAGCCACCTCAACCAATTATATTTGTTGCACTAAAACTGTTAGTAGATTTAACTAACTCTTCATATGAGAACTCCACTGACTTATCATTGTAATCTACTTAATCTAAATGCAAGGTTGTCATGATGACAACTTTTGCAACAACCCTAGACCTAAAAATGATGTGTCATTCTAATATAACACTAATGCTGAGGTGTCAATCTTTTAAAAATTTTAATATTAATTAACTATTTGTATTATAATATTTTGGAATAAATAGTTAAATTATTTTATCATATTTTTTATAAAAAATAAGAAGTCGTAACGTTAATAACGTTACACTAAAACACCAATAAATTTTAGGTTGGTAACTCTTATTGCCAATATATATTATTAACTCTTAAACTAATAAAGAAAAGTTTAATAAGAATAAATTTAAATGTAACAATTAAATGTTTTTTATTGACTTTTTTAATGCTATTATGTTCAATTAGAATTAATGGAGGATTTCAACGGTAAGAATAAAAACTTTCCATCTTCCCCATTTTAATCTACTTTTAATATAATAAAGTAGAATACATATGAAATTCTATAATTATCCCTTTAATCACTATTTTGAGGGTGATAAACGGGGACATAGATGTAATTGCATCTCCCTTAATATTTTAATTAATAAATAAATTTTCTAATCATGATTACATTCCAACATCCAATTTAATGCAAAACTTCTTTGTTGGAACACGCTTTTTTATTGCATCGGTGCATTTTCATTGGGTCATGCAGCCATAGAGCCAATAATCAAAACAATTTTAAGGGAGTTTATCATACCCCTAAACGTAATTCCACAATAAAATCATTCAATTACCTTTAACCCTAATTAATTAGAATCTTTTATTGGAATGTGCAATTTCCTTTTACTTTTTTGCCTTGGAAACTATCCACGTGATCTCTGAAACCTATTCTACTTCCAACATATCTTCTAAAATGCAGAAAATAAGTTATTGGAAAACGAAAAACAACTCTTTTAAGTTTCTCTTCAATCATCCAGATTTTCCCATTTATTTAAGCAAATAGAAGTTATGAGTGATCTCATTCTTCACCTTTTCGTTCCATCTTCCACCAACTGCAACAACAATTTCCTCTGTTCCTTCTTCCTTCAGGTCCTTGCATAGGTTCCTTCCATCTCTCTTTGTATTGATGTTTTGATTGTTTCTTTTAGGGTTTTTAGATCACTTTGTTTCGCTCAATGGGTTTGCTTGAAGTATTCGGAAATTGTTTTAAAAAAATCATCTTCCACGAAGAGTTTTAGGTCTCTGAGTTTCTTGATGTTAATCATTTTTTACGGTCCTGGCTGAAACCGTCGTTGTCGTCGCCATCGAAGTTGATCTCAATCAAATCAAAGTCAAGCTCTTCAACAGATAAAGCTTCGACGATGTTCAGGTCTTCTATTGAGCTTTTCCCCCATTTCGATTTCTTGATGTATATGTTTAAATTTCATATTTTTATGTTTGTTTTAGCATCATTTGAAAAGGATTAATCACTAGATTAGTTTCAATTATTTATGTTTATTTGTACTGTTGTTATTAGATGTTTTAAATCTGAGAATCTGAGAAATTAATAGGCTTTTTTGTTTAGGTTAGAAAGTGTACACTGTGTTTAGGTTAATTTGAAAATTTTGTTAATTTTGTTATTTGGTTATACCAACTTAATGATGTGCCTCTTGGAGATTACATCGGAGTTCAATAGTCCAAGAATGCTACATATGTGCCTCACACTGCAGGTAGGTACTAAGTGAGGCATGCCATAGAAATCTTTCACTTGCTAACTGAAAATGAGGATTTATTGATTTCTTATTGGTTTAATATCCTGGATGATGGCATTTTTGTAATAGCTTTTGGAGTGGTTTTATTTGAACTCATTACTGGAAGAAAACCAATTTAAACCAAAAGATTTCCATGAGAAGAGAATTTAGTATTACGGGTGAGTTATCATAACACTTTGCAAAACAGATTTGGTTCATTTTGAGTCTTTTGATAGATAATGACCAAGTTAACATAACCCTAATCACATCAAATGCTCTTTCTCAGCCATATTATCTGAAGAGTGGCAACACAACTATAAGGCAGACTGGAGGTTCCCTTGCTTCCTCAACAAAATCATTGGCTGGTTTGATATCCTGGATGATGGCATTTTTGTAATAGCTTTTGGAGTGGTTTTATATGAACTCATTACTGGAAGAAAACCAATTTAAACCAAAAGATTTCCATGAGAAGAGAATTTAGTATTACGGGTGAGTTATCATAACACTTTGCAAAACAGATTTGGTTCATTTTGAGTCTTTTGATAGATAATGACCAAGTTAACATAACCCTAATCACATCAAATGCTCTTTCTCAGCCATATTATCTGAAGAGTGGCAACACAACTATAAGGCAGACTGGAGGTTCCCTTGCTTCCTCAACAAAATCATTGGCATCCTAGATCATGGACTTGATGTTTGGATTCTATATCAAACTTTATCATCCTTCCTATTTTATTATAAGCAATATTTTTACTCGGTTATTCATACTCTCTAAAGAGGTTCGGCGTGTTATGTTTTTTTGGATTTGAGTTGGAATATTTACTCATTGGCATCTTAGCATTGTGATCTTATGATCGGTTACTTAGTTTTGTGTTTGTTGGATTTGAGTTGGAGTATTTACTCATTTAATTGAATTCTATGGCATCTTAGCATTGTGATCTTATGAATGGCTACTTAGTTGGCAAATGTTTTGAGATAGGTTCATAATTTATGGATACAGGTTGATCTATGTTAGTCTAATCATTGTGCAGATACTTTAGTTTTTTGACAGAATTGAAAGTAATGTTGATTTGTTGGATATTCATGGAGTTTATATCACTTTGATATATGCATGCTTTTGTCTATGCACTTGACATATTGATGTTCATTTCACATCAGAAAAACTTAGTAAAAGTTTTGACAATCAGTTATATGATCATTTCTTCTTTAGATTTTTTTGAGATTTTTTACATTTTGAATTAGTTTTTACATATGGTCATTTCTTCCTTGACAATTGCACGAATTGAAGATTTATTTTATAGTAAACAATATAAACATATAATTTTATTTAAAGGATCCATAAAAATATTTTTTCCAAAATATTTAACCTCAAATATATTAAATATTTTAAAGTAATTAATTGAATTATCAATTTAAATTTTAGTTTTTTTTTTGTTGTATATGAAACATTAGAAAGATTGTATTTTTTTTCTCATATATTTGCATTTTTTTCATATGTTAAACGAGTTGTATTTGCATTTAATTAATATAATTGAAATTCACAATAGTATAGTTAATTTGATACAAATTTTAATTTAATACTACTTATCACATTAAATTTATATAATTGATATTGTTAATACATATTTTACTATGATTATGGACCATTGGTTTTCCCAAACATTTCTTCTTAGAAGACGTAAAGTCCCACATTTTGTTCATTTTTTGATACATGTATTCCAATAAAAATAATAAAAATAAATTTTTTATTTTATTTTTTAATACTGTATTTCATCCATATTCAAAATCAACAATAATCAATCCTTACATTTACATTTAACGTAATCAACAAAATTAATAATGTGATATGGGGCCAATAATGATATATTTACTTTGTATTAAATAGAATGAGATCTTTATCATATCTTTTTTATTCCATTTATCAGTATATTTTTTATTTACTAATTATAAAATCATATTAGTATTATTGTCAAATTCAATACAATATTCGCACAAGATATGATAATGCCCTTAATTGTAATTTAATACTAAATTGCTAACCAATTTTCAAAATAATAAATATTATACCCTACATTAGAGCCCTTAATTGTAATGACTTTGGTATAACACCCTTAATTGTAACGCTCTTAATTAGGGTATAATAACGCCCTTAATTGTAATTTCATACTAAATTGTTAACTAAGTTTTATTAGGCCCTTAATTATAATGGCTTTGGTATAACGTCCTTAATTATAATTTCATACTAAATTGCTAAGTAAATTTTAGAATAATAAATATTATACCCTACATATTAGACTAATTCGTTATCTTAGAATGTTTTTTTAGACAATTCATTATATTAGAATGTCACATTCTAAGTTAACATTTTTTGGGCTAATTTTTAAAATTTATTAAAAATTTATCATTATAATTGATGATGCCATTAAATCTATAAAATATTAAATCAATTAAAATTACCAATTATTATTAAATGAATCAATTTTATTAAATTAACAATATTTTGGAAATTATACCTGGATCTTCCTTAATCAATTTTCTATCTTCTTTTCCAATTATTTTTTAATCTTTAAATTTAATTAATTATAATAAATGTATTATCAATATGTTTTATAGTTATGTAATTTTAGATTTGTAATAAATTGAAATAACTTTTGATATTAAAGAATGCAATTTTAATTTTATAATTTAAATTTGTACTATGACTTTATTTTAATTTTTTATAATATAATAAAAAATAAATTTGCAAGCTTAGAACAGTTATTCAGTTTTTATTTTGTTTTTTTTTACTTTGAGATCATTTTTTATGATTAGATTCAAACTTAGAATAAAAACTTAAAGGGTTTGTGTTTTTTTTCTTATCATTCAAAAAATCCAAAATTTTATCTCTTTTTGTTCCTTAATTACCCTAATCACAATATATTTAAAATGGTTTTACATAGCCCTGAGAGTAATTACACCCCTAAACTTATTAAATTACAGCAGCCTAATTATTTTAAATATTTTATTGGAATAATGCAGCCGCCAATATAATTATTTCATTGGAATATGAAAAAAAACTTACAACACGCTTTACTCTCATTTCCTCCACCTTCTTATCTTTATATAATAATAATAATAATAGTAATAATAATAATAATAACAATATAACAACAACAATAATAAAAATACTTTCTATAAAAAAATAAAATAATAATATTATTATTAATAATAATAATAATTTATTAGTATTGTAAATGGTGAATATTTATAAAATTTATTTTATATATTTATTACATATTAAATATTATAAAAAATTCTTAATTTGGAGAAATTTGCATGTATTAAATTGATAAAAAAAAGATGGATAACACCATTTTCTTATGAAAAACTCAAATTTGTTATTATTTTTATTTAATTTATTTTATTATGTATTCAATATTTATAAAAAAGATGGATAAATTCATACTATATTTTTGCATATATAAATTCATAATATATAAATTTTATATTCATATGAATTTTATACTCATATGATATCTTTTACAATTTACTTATCACATTGCATTTTATAAAAACTTTTTCTTTTAAATTTTTCAACAATGATTATTTGTTTAAGATTTGTCAGAGATTCCTTATAAAATTTAACTGTGTTTAAATATATTTTCTATTATATGATAAAATTATATATTATCAATAGAATTAATAAATTTACAATACAGAAAATTTAAAAATTATAGGCATGTCTGACGGACCTAACCTATTATTTTGACGGGCCGACAAAATATTTACTTAAATTGAACAAGTATAGAGATCATATATTAATGAATTCTGAATTACTATAGCATATAACTTCTAAATTACTACACAAATTTAACAAACATAATCAAATTGTGTTATCCATCTTTTTTTGGTGGATATTTTTTTATTTTACATTAAATCTAATCAAATTATTAAACCAATATATTTTTTTGTTGTATAATATATTTTATTTTATATTATTGATAGAAGTTGTAAAATTAAAATTATAAACAATTATAAAAATTATTGGCATACCCGACGGGCCAAACCTTTTTTTCCACCATATATTTGGTTTAATAGCAATTAAACAATCTATCTATATCCTAACAACTATTACATAATAAATTAAATTAATATTTATATGACAATTAATATTGATTTTTTTCTGTTAATTCGTATAAATTAAAATACATTTTTTAACCATAACCATATTATATTTATTTAATATTTATACCGACTTTACGTGACCCGTGCGGGCGCACGGGTCCTTTACTAGTTTATTCCAAAATAAAATTTATTAACTTTTTTAATTGAATACATAAAAGATACGTTACAATTTTTTTACTTTTCATTTACCCTCTCATTGAATTCTATGTATTCATTATAAATACATTTATAAAAATGGCCTTCAATCTCAATTTTTTTCTATTTCTCTTTTTAGATTTATTCTCTACATTGTCTCTTTCAAGAAATATTCATTCAATTATGTGTATATACTAAATATTGAATATAGATGGTGATTTGGATTTGTAATCCCTTATAAATTATAAACTGCAACTTTTTAGCCGCTTTTTAAATTTATATTATTATTTGTGTTTATCTTTCTTAATCTTCATATTATCTTAATTGTTGATCAGTTAATATTTGATTTTGATTTGTAATCACTTTTTAGTAGTAACTTTGTAGCAGCAATTTTATTTTTGTATTGTAATTTTTGTTTATCTTTATTAATCTTCGTATTATCTTGACTATTCATTAGTTAATATTGTATAATACTAACTCAAGTAACTTGATCTTATCTTTATATTATTGTTTCAATTGCATCTTTAGTGTTCAAGAAATCGATGACAAGTGTGACATCTTAGAGGTAAGTTTGTCTCTAACCATTTTAATTGCATCAACTAAATTTGAAATTATTAAGTTAAATTATACTAATATATCATTAATAATCATGTTTATTTAATATTTTTTTATCATTTTATTTTCAATATCTTTAATATATTTATTCATTTTATAAAAAAATTATATATAAGATTTTTGTAATCAAAAAAATATATTTGAAAATTGCTAATATATTGTTTGAGTTTATTTCAGAAGAACAGGAAAGGAATGTAATTTTGAAGATTTTCTTTCCATGTCTTTTCCATTATCCATTCTTATTATATCATATCTTATTATATCATATATATATATATATATATATATATATATATATATATATATATATATATATATATATATATATATATATATATATATATATATATATATATATATATATATATATATATATATATATATATATATATATATATATATATATATATATATATATATATATATATATATATATATATATATATATATATATATATATATATATGATTTGAACCATTACTATTTTATTATTTTTTGGATTTGATAAATTCTAATGGAGGTTTTGGCTACTATATTATTTTAGTTTACTTTCTATTTGCTATAATTAACCGGAAAAAAAAAGATATGAAATTTTAAGAATTTATTTATTGTCTTTTTTTACTCATCATTTTAATTACATCTTACAAGTAATTTAGACTATTAGAATTTATTTTTTTCCCGGTTGAAATTACATATTTTTGTATAAAAAAAGAGGTTGAGCCACAATTGACTATACGATAGAGTTTTAAATTGGAAAAATTGACTAAATGTGTGAGGATATATGATTCATGAGATTAGTCATTGTTAAAAAAACACATTTATATTTTTTCGTTGTTAATCAAATTTTGTATATCATTGCTTTTGTAGTATTGATTTATACATGTATATAAAATTATGGAAACTTTATGATTACTTATAAGTGGATGTGTTTTGGATTTGGTCAAACAGACTGACTCTAATAAAATATTTCTCATAATAAAATTATATAATCTCAAATTAAAGTAAACGAATTTATTATTATATTGTACCATATAAAAGATAATATTAATTTTTTATTTAAAAAAATATAATTTATTTAAAACCATTGTTTACTTTTGTGCACCCTTCAATATAAAAATTAAAAACAATTAGACATATATTCAAAGTTTATCTCTAAAATTTTAAAATGAATGAATATCTCATTTGTTTATCCAAATAAAATAATAAATTACAATCCATAATCTTATACAATTACTTACAGTTACATCATTATAAATTTATTTATTTTTTTAATTTTAATAAATTAATAATTTTCTTATTTCAATTTCGTATAATATAAAATTTATTTGTTACCCTCATTTGATTTGACATTTAAATTATTGCTTGAAATTTCTAACTATGCGCATAAAAATTCTATTAAATACAAATTAATTGCTTATAGTTAAAAATAAAAATAATAATATTACAATATCACTAATAATATTATCTATTAACAAATACAAAAAGTTGGATAGTTTTTTTTTTAATTGAGAATAAATCAAATCATAGTAAATAAAATAAAATTAAATGAAATATTTATCTTATTAAAAAAAACATTCAACTAATATATTATAATCGATTGAGTATACTTAAAACTTAAAAAATTATCTTATTACCGAAAATATAATCGAATGAGTATGTTTTTAAACTTAACAAATTATGTATTATGGGATAAGTGAGTAATAAATAATTATTATAATATAAATGAGTAGTTATTTACAAAGAATCTATAACAAAAGATATCACTTTTGCATATTCTGATTTTTGTCATACACTGCATTCGAAGTAAAAAAATGTATTAATTGCCAACATATCACTTTTGCTCAAGCCATCGTGTTCTCACATTAAACAAGGAAGAAAGGTTGCTTTGCTACAAGGTACTTCATACATGACACTATCACTAATATTTATTTTATTAAATTGATCACATTTTATTGTCTTAAGATGAAATAATTAAGAGAAGTATGATATAAACTTTCAAGGGACACTATCGCCACATTACCTATTTTATTAAACTAACTGTATTTAATTTAATATTTTATTGTCTTAAGATAAAATAATTAAGAGAAGTATAAGTTGAAAAAATCAAGAAGAACATGGTATAAACTTTTACATTGGACACTATCAACACAATGCCTATTTTATTGAAGTGATCATGTTTAATTTAATATTTTATTGTCTTTGAGATGAAATAATTAAGAAAAGTATAAGTTGAAAAAATATTAAGAGAAACATGATATAATTTTTCAAATGATACACTATCACCACAATAATAGTTTATTACTATCAATAAAATTTGATTTAGTTCCTATTAGTTGTTATTACTTACTATGTGCTGAGTTATGGGTTATCACTATATGAAATCATTCATCAATTAGAAAATTAAATTTTTCTATAGTGATTCATTGTTCACCTTAAGAATGGTCAATACCCGTGCGGACGCACGGGTCATCTACTAGTTATTATAATATAAATGAGTAGTTATTTACAAAGCATCTATAACAAAAGATAAATATAAATAATATAAAAATATCCAATCATATATGAATAAAATATAATCTAATAGTACTATTAAAGTAAAATAAAATATATAAATTTTATTGAATAATATAAAGACTATCTTCAATTTTTTTTATTTATTTTAAAAAATTGAAAAATGTCTCTTTTACTAATTGAAAATAAAATTTAACTCAGTATATTAAACATTATAATATTTAACGTTTATCAATAAATCCCTATATTTATAAATTTTATATAATTTTTATATTTATAAATGATATAAAAAATTTATTTTCTATAATAAATTAATACTAAATATAAACACACTTTCGCATTTAAAAAATTATTTATATATATTTATATTATTTAAATTGATATTTTAAATTTTATAAAATATTTTAAAAATATATTTTAGCTAAACCCGTGCAACGCACGGGCCATATATCTAGTAATATATAAAAAGTAAAGTACCTGATAATTACAATTCAAACTCTCTGACTAAATAACTAAAATCGTTCATATTCCATGAGTAAATTAGTCATTTTGTTGAATACCTCAACAATATTCATTTGACAATTAATGATGTACAATGTGTCACATTTTAATTGGTATATTCATTTTAATTTTTTTGGTTTTCTTATTATATAGTTATATTATTTGTATATTATAATAGATAAATATTATATTATTTTAATTTTAATTCTACAAAATTTGTCCCAATAAATCCTAATTATATATTACACGCTAAATAATGATACACGATTAATGCTGGCGGCGGAATATGAGCAGCCAGCCGAAATTGGATGAATTCTCCCACTTTCAGGTTTGCCAAGCCAAAACATCATTTTCCAAGAGCAAAATCATTGAAGAGGTTTTGTTAAATTACTGTTACAAATACTGAATTTTGGCTAAACCATATTTCTCATACATATGAAACCCTAAATTTCAAAGTCTACCAAGTTTTAGTAGGTTGATCTTCCATTATTCTCAACCTACCATCTACTTTTTATGTTCTCATATTCACATATTTTATGTTTTATGTTCTCATATTCACATATTTGTTTGTTGTTCTATTGGTTTGGTTTGGTTATTTGTGTTTAATGCATTATCTGTGTTTAATCGTGAAATCCAAAACGCGAACTGTCGGCGTTATTGCTGGTGTTTCGTCTTCATCGGCTTGATGTAGGTGATGGTGAGATGTTAGAATTGTCGGTGTTTGAGTTACAGTTTTTATAACATAGATTTGATGGTTTGAATTTTAAATTTTGTTTTTGATTGTTCACTATAGAGCCTGTCCATATTCCTGAAGAAATTCCACCCACTCAACCTGTTATGGATATTCCACCCACTCAACCTGTTATGGATTCGGAATTTGAAATGAGTTAGGGTTTTATTGAATGGAATTCATGATGTAGAACATGTATGTGATGAAAACTCAACTCTGTAAATTGTGGGATTTGTGATTGTTATTAAATATTCAATTGGTCTGTTAATTCTACTTATATCAATGATATTTATCAATGATGTTTCTGTGATTTCTTGAATATTTATGGATTAAATAACAAATTATTTTGTTTTATGTGTACTGATGTTGATGTTGGTTCATGGTGTTGATGTTAGTTCATGCTTTGCAGGTACATGGTGTAAGCAGGTACATGGTGTATAGTCATGGGTATATGTAGTTGGTCTAATTGTTGGAGCCTTGCTTATAACATAGATCTGTATACATTGTTTTTTTTATTTGTAAAAATGTAAGGTAATGCATTATTGATTTTTTGTTAATAAAATTTAAGGTAATTTGTTATTGGTTTTCGATTTCCCTAAAATATAACTAATATAATAATGGTTAAATTACTTTTAATAACATTTAAACGCTATTAAAATAGCATTATTCTTTTTTATCAAATCATATTCCCAATAAATAGCCCTTCTTTTTTTATCAAATTTAAAAAAAAAAACAATAATTTACTAAAATTAAGAAAAAAAACGAGTAATGTGAAGTGGATACTGATTTTCTATTTTCTATCGAATATATATGTTTTACAATTATAATAAGTATATCGTAATGTTTACGGGTTCCTAATTTTTTATTCATACGGCTCATATATTTTTATCACTAGACTATTCCTTTTTTGTTTTTATAAATTATACGGGTCTATAATTTAAAAGTTATAAAATAAATTTATTGAATTTAATTCAATTTTATTGAACCATATAAATCAGATGAGTTGAAGATATTTTTTAATTTGATTGCGAAAGTTTCTTTGGTTCTGAGAAGATTTTGATTTTTTGGGATGATTGACATTTGTTGATTTGTTCATGAAAACTCTGAAACTGTGTGAGTGCTTCTGCAAAATTGTTCTTCAAAGTGCAAGTGTTGAATACTAAAAAAACAACAAGCTTTTGCAAAATTGTTCTTCAAAGTGCAAGTGTTGAATATTAAAAAAAATAACAAACACAAAATTACTTTATTTTTATGGTATTTTTTCTTATCAATTCTTTCATTTATAATGGTAATTATGATAAAAAAAATGATAAATGGTACTCATGAAAATATAAGTTAAATGGTATTCAAGAAACAAAATGATAATGAGAAAAATTTATTGATATAGAAATAATAATTTAAAAAAATGATAATTAAAAATGATTTTTATGGATTTATTTAATAATTATTATGGACGGGAAAAATCATATCATACATAATATTATGCCATAAAATTTTTTTTATCAACCTTAAAAAATTTCTTCCCAATAAATAAGGCTTTGTAATCCTATCAAATCATATCTAATAATTTATTTTTTGCAGAAGTGTTTTTTTTAAGAAAGTAGTAAATCATATATAACAATTTATAACTTTTTACTACAACTTATAATTTTTTTTATTCCAAAGTTAAATATTTAGTTTTTCATTATAAAAATATAAAAATATAAAATAAAAATTATTTTGTAATTATTTAGATCCTTATTTGAGATAAAATTTATTTTGAAATTATTTAGACTTTTATAGAAAGGTTAATAAAACAAAACAAAATCAATTAAGATTTTGTAATTTTTGTAAAGTTATGAAATAACTAAAACTTCTCAGAATTTTCCAAATTAACTTCATAACTGTAATCATGTTAAAAATATGTTAATGGGTAGTCATGAAAATTTAATGATAAATGGTAATCATAAAAAATAAAAGATAAAATTTAATGTGATTATTTTAAATATATGAGAATAAATATATATTATTTACCATACATAGGTTTTAAATTTCTATTTTTTTATAATTGTACATATTCAAGATCTAATTACTCTATTAACATATTCATATTTTTATTATTTGTTTAATTTTTAAATATTTTAAGTATACATTAAACGTAGAAACTTTTAATATTTGACGGGAGATGTCATACATTAGGTTTGAAAAAAATGAGCTAATATCTCAAATATGTTTAATAAATTTTATTCTCTAACTATGTTTAATTTCTTAATTAAAATTATATTTTTTAGACTTATAAAATTATATTTTTTTATATTATAATAATATACATTAAATGTAGAAACTCTTAAGCATTTGACGGAAGTTGTTATACATTTTAAGTTTGGGAAAATGGACTAATATCTCAAATAGGTTTAATAAATTTTTAGAATGAACTCATTTGGATTCAATTGGGGTTTCTTAACTCATCTGAAATGACGGGTAGATGCGAACGTATCTATGAGATACCAATGATTGGCGGATCATTTTAATGTTTATCTTTTAATTATTTCTTTTGTTATTGTTTTATATATTTGAAGTTATAAATTAATTGACGGGTAGATGTGAATGTATCTATGAAATACCAGTTATTGATTAAAATTACGTGAATATTTATGAACTGCAAAATAAGTTATATTATGTTTGATATTCCAAACACATGAATTAAATTTTGATAAATGATTATAAGTTATAAATATATTAATGTTATCTAACTGAAAATATGATGTCATATTTAATAATATAGTCAATGATACGTGTAATATGAATCCATATGTTTATTGTTTTTACTTAAAGAGCTAAAAAAATTTGATGTATTATTAGCTCTTTCATTGTTAACTATTATGTTTTTGGGATTAACATTGACTAAAATTTATTAGCATTTTGGTTAAATATATATGGTTGATTTATATAAAAGAACTTTACAAATGATATTTGGATACATATAATGTGAAACATCAACCAGACCCGTGCGATAGCACGGGTTTCCTACTAGTACCTGTCAAACTTGGAGAAGCAATAGCACTAGAGTTAAATATTTTATTCTTTCTACTTCCACAACCTAAATCAATGGAACAAATGATATACTCATATATAAAGTTTCACATTTTATATGGAAAAAATATATCAAGATTAAATTGAACAAAACTATGTAATTGTCTTTTATCAAGTGCAAGTAAATTACTCTTTGAGCAATGTTTGAGGTGAATGTGAAAAGAAGTAGACATGAAGAAAGGAACACACGTGTCTAAATACACTTAGTACATATGAATCTAAACAACTACCGAGTAGTTACTATATGTCAAATAATAGAGTCAAATAAACTCATTTTTTTTACAAAATTACAGTTTCAAAAACACTACATTGTGTTGGATATTTTAATCATAATGTTGAAGAATCAGGGGTCCGTTTGTTTTGGCTCTTTTGAAAAATGATTTTTATAGTGTTACAAAATTTTGTGAAAAAAAAAATTACAAAGAAACTTTTTATAAAAGCTTCAAATAAAAATTTTGTTTGAATAGTTATTCTTAAAATGTAATTTTAAATATTTCATCTATTTATGGGTAAAAAATTTGGATATCAAAATTTCAAAAAATCACTTAATTTTGAAGCTATTTCAAATAGATTTTCATAAAAAATCATTTTTGAAATACAAATTTTTTAAAATATTGAAATTTTGACAAAGTTTTGGTCTTCAATAATCTATGTTTATGTTCTAGGATGTCAAAATTTGTGTTTTATTTTAGAAAAAACGAATATAAAAAAAACTTGTAATATTTTGAAAAATTCTAATTTAAAAAATACAAAAGAAAAAATCTACTTTTTTAAAGCTGAAACAAATAGGCTCGAAAAACCAAATGGATTAGCAACACCTATTTGGTAAAATAAATTATATACAGAGAACTACAAGTACAACGACAATTAAAAGGGAAGCAAGCCAATGCATAGTAATCTAAAATACTCAATTTAAATAAATTTATCAAATTACCTGGAACTGACAATCCCTGCAATGCCATCAACTTCATGGAGTGCTGTTTTTCAAGTAATTAATCTCTGAGCAGAAAAAAGATTTGAAAAACTACACAAAGTGTTGTTCGATCTCCTTTGGAATGGATAAAATACCAATATCACCATGAACTACGTATCACAGCTTTAATCTTCGCCATACAATGATAATAACTATTCCGACCTCCTTGCAAAAACTGTTGAACTCACGCTTTCTCGCCCTAAAACTGAGATGAATCTGAAACATTTCTATTATCAGATTTTTTGCAACTTACCACGTCTAACTTTGGTGAGCTTTCTGTAACATCCCGATTTTAATTAATATTTTTATTAATTATATTAGTAATTATATTATTTGGTGTTTTTAATAATTATTTATTTATTTATTTATTTAGTTATTATGTGAAATAATAATTATTTAAGTATTTAATTATGTGTGTGTTTGTGTTGTTTGACTTAATTGAGTTATTAGAGAGATATAACTAAATGGGCCTAAGTGATAGAAACATAATGGATGGATTGGCAGGTTAAGCCCAATTAACATAAGTGAGACAGTAAGAGAAAGTTAGGGTTTTAGAGGTTACTATTTTTCATTTGGGAGAAAAGATAGAAAGAAGAGAAAAGAGGCAAAAGAGAGAGAATAATGGTGGAAGAGAAAAGCTAGAGGAAACCCCATTTTTCGCAGCTATGTTTCAACAAAGAGTCACCTTAGCAAAACGGATGTATCTCTCAATCCAACCGTTGGATCGTCGCGTGGTTTTGACACAACGTTCCTGACTCATAGAGGTAAGTTCTGACCGGAGCGATTTTGATTTTGAGGGTTTTAAGTTTGTCTGATAAGCCGATTTCCGAACTGGTTTTTAGGTGTGTCTCCAAATTATGTTTGAAGGATTTATTTTGGAGAAAAGCTTAGAGCTATGGTGAAAGAGTCCATATTTGCCAAGGTAAGGGTGGGGTTCTTTCATGCTAAAGGGTTGTATGATAGTATGTTATGGTGGGTTTGATTCTATACTTTGATATCCATGTTCTTCTATGCTGCAATTTTGGGTATTTGATGATTTGTTGGAATGTGATGATATAAATGTGATAAGTTGTGTGCAATTGATTTTTTAAATAAGCAATTGGTATTAAAGGGAGCAAAAGGGATGCTCCACCCCAATACAAAGAGGAAAGCTCCTACCTCACAAAACAATCAAGAGGTCGAATATTCCAAAAATAAAAATTACAAATATTCACCTTCTTATGAAAAGAAGAAATCCACCTCCAAGAGTTGAAGATAATCTCCGACATACACTCGGTAAAGCTAAACGGCTCCTCTCTAATGATCACCGCATTACGCTTTGACTAAATAGACCAAACCGTAGCAAGCCAAACATTGACCACTATCATTCTCTTATTTAAACAAGGAATCTTCTCATAATTGTAAAAAAAGTCCCCAAAATCCTCGAGTGTCATATAAACGGATAAATCAAGCCACATAAACACCCTTCTCCAAATGCGAGTAGTGATTTCACACGAGAAGAAAAGGTGAGATAGAGATTCCTCCTTCTCCAAGCATAAAGCACATAAAGAATCCATTCCTTCCGCCAAAACGCCCCTTCTCACCAATTGATCCCTAGTGGCTATACGATTGTGGATAAATCTCCAACCAAAAACTAGAATTTTCGAGGGAACTTTGCACTTCCAAAGATAGATTAAAGCCAAAACCTTCTTGCTATCCAAAGGAGGACCGGAAAGAGAGGCCATAAAAAGATCATAGCAAGACTTAACGGAGAAGAATCCATTAGTTGTGTGCAATTGATAATATATGTGTATTAGAATGTTGTGTTTGTTGTGGGTAAATCATTGATAGTGAAATAATGAGTTTTGTTGTAGAATTGGAAAAATAATGGAATAGAAATATAATAGTTGAATTGAAATTAATATAGTTTGATTATTAATTGGATAATTAAATTATTAGTTGAATTAATTCCAATAAGTCTATGTAAATTACGGTATTTTGAGAAATGGACCGTAATTGTGTTTTGGTCTAATATTCAAGTTGAGAATAATATATTGTTATGCCAATGATGTTGTTTTGATAATTAACATTATTTCTACTTGATTTAGTTGATGATTAAAAGTCGATTTGATTTACTTGACATATTGGCATATTGAGATTATTTTGATAATTGACCAAAAATTGTGATTTCGGTTTGGATGCCTTTGTTGCGAATAATGTTGTGATTGCCAATATGATTATTATTGTGCACTGTTATGTGATTAACCTTATGGTATGAATCCTAGCTAATTGTCGTTAGTTTAGTAGATTATCATGATAATTGTGATGATTGTGTTAATATGTGAAATTGAGTAATTGTGCCTGTTATACCCCAAAATTTGCCCGCATATTTTTCAGAGAAGGGAACAAACTTCTGTCTAAAAATTGGGAGTTTCATATAATCTTGGATTTTATTTCATAAATATCCTGATTTCATGAATACTCGATTTTTAGAATTTTTTCTTATACGGTATTTTGGTTCGCTGTTGAATTTATTCTTACACAAACGCTAATTACTGTTTATCACTTCACACACGCTGTTTATTTGAGATTTATTTGCAGATAAATAGTACTGACGCAATTGGTACAGAATTAAATCTTTTTGCAGGCGCAAAGTCCGGGGATTCAGACTGTACCAGTAACGAGTAAATTATTATTAATTTTTGTTTCCCACTAATTTTTTGTACTATATTCTATTATTTTCAAAATCTTTTTCTTTCTCTTTCTTTCAAAATCAAATCTTAACTTTATTCTATATATCTCTCTTTTCAAACCCTACCATACACTTTCTTTCAAATCCTACTACCACTCAAATTTTCCTTTTTTGTACGGAATCACTTCATTCCCCAACGTCTCTATCCTTCTTTTCACTCCATAAATACCTCTCATTTTTTCATAAAATCTCACATAAAATTTCAACTTATCTCTCAAATTTCTACCTCATATTCATTCTCTCTTCTTCCCCGGCAAAAATGGCGAAGTGGTTGGATACGTGTTTTCTTATGGTCATCACCGTCGTGGTGGTGATCATGTCCTTTTTCTGTCTGCATAGTCCTGAAAAATGCGGACCTGGGTTGTTTACACTCCCAATCATCTATATGTTATTATTTATAGCATGGGTTTTTAATCGTCATTTTTAAAGTTTATCGTATCTTTTGTTCTCAAATAATGTACCGTTTATTTGTCGTACTGTTCATTATATTATGTAATATTTTTACTGTCAGTATTAAATGTCGTACTGTAGTTTAATTATCCAGCTAATATTTTGTGTGTTTTCTGCCAGTTAAATATTTATTTTTCTGTGCATTAAATGTTTTTCAAGGTTATTATCGGTAATTTCGTTCGCGTACAGTATATATTATTTATTTATTATGTCTGTGTTTTTTCTAATAATTCATGTAAATAAATTTTCACCATTAACACAACAAAAAAAAAACAAAAAGAAAAATTAACTTTGATTGTTGAATTTTCACTTTAATTGCTACGTTAATGCCTGAACATTCAATTGACAGTCAAACCCGCTGACAGTGCAATTCTCCGTGTTTTGTACCATCAATCAAATCAATCTTTTGCATTTCAAAATTCCAAGATTTTTGTTCTAGAAGTCTTCTGAATATCACATGATTAGCAGAGGCTCAACACTGCACAAAAATCAGGTACGCTCAACTGTCTCCTACACGAACAGTCCTTAACTAGGGTTTTTGTTTTTTTCAGGAATACAAGTTTTTTGAGACCTCAAATGGATTTCATGGACCTCCATATATCTCAAAGTACCACCATACAAATTTTCAAATTTCAATTCGCTCAAGCGCACTCAGCAGCTCAAACAGTCAACAGACGACCAGTTTGACCGAAAAGTCAACAGACAGTCAAAAATGAAATTTTTTGTCAACATCCATATTTTGTCAAAATATTCATCATTTTATCATTGGTTGATCATAATTCATCAAGGAAAGATAAAAAAATCAACAAAACCCTAAGTTTCAAAATTAGGGTTTTCTCCTAAAAAGTCAACTGAACTTTGACTGGTCATAACTCTCTCATCATTCATCCAAAAAATTCCAACCAAAGCTTATTTTGAAGGAAATCAAATATCTTTCAAATGCAATTGGTCCCATGGTCATTAGATTCACCATTTGGAAAATATGAGCCAAGACATTACAGGTCATTTTCAAAGTCAACAAAAAGTGGTTTTTTGTCAAAGGCCATAACATCAAGATAACTTCTCCAAATGAAAAAAAGTTTCCAAAGTGGCTTGTAGAGGACATCTTGAGGTTTCTAAAAAGCTCAAGAAATCCTTCATATGATAAAAATTGAGGGATTTATACCTTGTTGAAGTTGGCTATTTTTTGGGAAAATGCTTGAAATCAACATTGATCAAAAGTGTTTTTTTTCCAAAAGGGGCCAAGTTTCCATGATCCAAACATGCTTCTAACAATGCTAAGGGCCTCCCACGACCAACCTAAGGCCCATAACATTTTATTTCTTTTTTTTGGTTTAATATTATTTCATTAAAAATTAAATTGAAAAAGAAATGGTGAAGGATAATGTTATGTAGCTTTGTTCTTAAGCATGAGTCACCAAGAATCATTCAAAGCTCTACAGCATGAAAGGGTACAGCAAGCCTGGGGCAAGAGGGTGAAGAAAAATCATGCCATGGTTGCTTGAATTCAAAGCTTTATATATTATAAAATTCAAAGATTCAAAGAAACATCAATGCTTGGTAGCTTAGTTTTTAAGTACTTCTATGGCCTATAAATGAAGTAGAACACTTCATTAATCAGGAGACACGAATTCAGAACCATACTCTTGCTTGTATCACTCTTGTAAACAACTTGAAATATTGGAAAAAAATTGAAATTCGAAATTTAATTTTAAGCTCAATTCAACCCAAACTAAATACTCAAACACGTTCCTCAAACATCCTTGAATCTATCCCAATCGTTTTCAGCAAGCAAAACCTCAAAAACCACGCATCTAAAGCTCACAGTTTGCTCAAACATAAACCTACCAAAATATAATCATACATGCTTATTTAACACGATGTAATCATATATTTGAGTTTGGTTTGTTGTTCTGATCGTTTCTAGATAGTTAATTGAAGTTTGGTCACGTATCCATGAAGATACCATTTTAGGGTTCTTGAACTCTATTTTGGGGTTTTTCGTTAGAGGCAAAATTAGACAAAAATAATGACATGATTGAATTCAGTGGATCATGGCGAATAGAATGGATAGGTCGCGAAAAATTTGTGTGCATGTTTACCCCTATTCGCTATTTTGCAGGATGAAGCTCATCTATTACAGCGCTTTTTGGCAAAAATGCTGTTAAAAGTGGAGGCTGGAGGTAGAAGACGAAGACGTGGCGCATCCCTATTGGCCAGAGCGTGCGCGTTTTGTTTTTTTAAATTCTCTGATTCAGTGCTTTTGCAGGTGATACACGTGCCATGCTCCTCAAAATCTGAACCATCAGATCCATTTATCAGCCTATCCAACGCTTGTCACACGCAAGTCCATACTATGGACTCTTCAGCTAGCCACACATGATCCAGATTTAATATATTTATATATATTCCGTTTTATTTTATTTTCTTTGCAAAATTGATTTAAAATAGTTTAAAAAATCAAAAAAAATATAATAAAAATATTTTTAGGCTTATAAAATAATGTATTATTTTTTGACATAAAAATATTTTATTTTTCTTAATAATTAAAATATTTTGTTTAATTAATTAGTATATATTTATATACTTGCTTTTTAATTATTTCAACCAATCAAAAAATCAAAAAAAATTTGTTCTTTTTATTAAATTTAGTTTATATATTATAGACTAATTTTGTACATATTTAGAATATTTTTCTCTTTAAGTTTTAATTATTTGTGTAATTATTTGCATAATTATATGTTATTTAACTTAATAATATCAAAAAACAACTTCAAAAAATCCAAAAAAATTAGTTTTATTTTAAAATTAATTAACAAGCAATATGAACATATTTTAAACTTAATTTTTAGGTTTAAATTTTATTTCTACCTTTTTCTCATTTTAATTAAATTAATCATGCATTAATCCTAATTAAAATCAACCATACAAAAAATCCAAAAATATTTCTTTTATCTTATTGCAATTTAAATTCCAAGATAAAGTGTAGAGGTTGTCAAATTCATGTAAATAGCGTAGTTTACATTTCCCGCACAATCGATGTAATAGCGTAGATTTACTTTCCGCATTTTACATTCCCGCATTTTAATTCCAGTACATATAAAACTGCGTGTATGTCAAAGATAAAAACTGAAGCGTTAGATCACTAACTTCGAAGATAAAAATATCTGAATCAAAACACAATCACACTTGCACCTCTTAGGGTAATCCCTCTGTTACTCTTTTCAAAATCAAGTTCTACTGTTTCAAATACAAATTCAAAATTTTGTTTACATCCGGTCAAAGGAGAATTTTCTAAAGGAAATAGGAAAGGACCTTATAAACTTAGGGTAGACCTCCTAATTGCTTGCTCAAATCAAAACAAACAAATGTCTCATAATATCATTGTTTTTCAAAATAAAACTTTCAAAAAAGACAATACTTGGTATATATCCAAACAAGGATCATTACGAAGTTAACGTTCTTTTTTTCAAAACATCCTTCGAAAGGTAAAACACTTTGTATACATCCGCACAAGGATCATTATAAAGTCAATTTACAAAATGAATTTTAAGACCACATACAAGCATTTCAAGGCAAGACAAATGATTCAAAACAAGTGAGCTAAGCAATTAAGAGCCCATGGATAACCATGGATACAAAGGGTGCTAACACCTTCCCTTTGTATAACCTACCCCCTTACCCAAAATCTCTTAAAGGTCTTTTTCTGTTTCTTTTATAAACCTTTCCTTAATTGGATAAAATAAAAGTCGGTGGCGACTCTCTGATATTCAAAACTCAAAAACAAAAGAAGAGTCAGTTTGTATCTCTCACAAGAGAGGTAGTAAAAAACCGAGTGCACGACAGAACTGACGACTCTGCTTGGGATTTCAAAAAACAAACTGTTTTCAAAAGGGGTTACCTTAGAGTGTAGATCACTTCGATGTTTTCAATTGCTTGTCTTGATTGATCTATTTTTCAAAGGTTTGTTTGGGTATTTGCTTGTGTGAAAGATTCTAACCCGAATCACGAGATACCTTAAGTATGTGACAATAGACCAAGGAAATTGTACGGCATGTACCGATACGGTTAATCTGGTGGTCACCGTTAGTGCGACACTTTAGTTTATACTGATATCCCTTGAAAACGATCAAGGAGTATGTTAGGCTTCCGAAATGTCATTAATCACTAATTTGTCTTAGAACCTTTAGTTGAACTTGACTTGTGGCCTATTAAGTGACTAGCTTTGAAATTGATCGAAGTTAGTTATCCTCGAGGAATATTTTGATCGGCCGTCCGAGCGCCATATTGAGATGTTGTCTCCAAGGATCATAGAACCCGAATACTATTCTAGGACAGGTTTTAACGAACTCAACTTCAGTGGGGAGGGTATCACCTATCAACCTCATGCAAGCCTTTAAACCTAAGGCTATTGTTTGATTTGTTTGTGTGTGCCACATGTTTGACATCATGACATCATAAGCATCATAAACATATCATTTTATCACTAATCATTTCAAGGATCGAAGAGTTTACCTTTGTTTTGTTGTTACAGGTAATGGCTCCCGCTACCAGAGATTATATCCGAATCAACATCTCAACAATACCATCTGAACTTAAGGACTTAATATCAGAATTTCCCAGAAATGCTCAATTCACTGAAAAGCACGGTCACCTACTCCATTTGGATACCTCAAAATTTGAAGAAGACATGATACGGGTCCTGTTCCAGTTCTTTGATCCCGAACATCATTGTTTTACATTTCCTGATTACCAGTTAGTACCCACCTTGGAAGAGTTTTCTGAACTGTTTGGGTTACCTGTTCGAGATCAATTACCTTTCACTGGCTTAGAAAAGATTCCAAAACCTGAAATCATTGTTGCTGCCTTACATTTGCGAAAGTCAGAAATCGAGTCCAATTGGGAAACAAAGAGTGGAGTCCAGGGTTTGCTTGCTAAGTTCTTAATGGAAAAGGCTCGATTACTACTAAAAAACAGAAGTTACCTAGCTTTTGAGGAGGTTGTGGCTCTTTTGATCTATGGGTTGGTTTTATTCCCTAATCCCGACCAGTTCATAAGTATACACATTATAAACATTTTCCTAACCCGCAACCCGGTATCTACCTTGCTGGGAGACATTCTACATTCTCTACACACTCGTACCATGAAGAAACGAGGAACTCTTATGTGCTGTATACCACTACTGGCTAGATGGTTTACATTACACCTTCCCCGATCAGTGTTGGGAAATGAACAAAGGATGCAATGGTCTCGCAGGATTATGTCTTTGTCTCATTTAGATATCCGGTGGAACAACTTCTTTCAAAGAGACATTACTATCATTGACAATTATGGAGAGTACCCTAATGTGCCACTCCTTGGCATCAGGGGAGGCATCACTTATAACCCCTCTTTAGCTTTGCGCCAATTCGGATATGCACGAAGAAACGGTCCTCACAACATGATTATCCGTGGCATTGTGTTCGACTACGAAGATGATTCCCAAAGATATCGACGAAGGTTTATACATGCTTGGGGCAGTGTCTTCAAAGTAGAAAGCAAAACTTTAGGACAATGGAACTCTATTCCCATGGAACCTTACCTCAAATGGGTGCGTGCTCATGCTCAGAAACTCATCATGCCATATCCCGCTATTCTACCTGTGACTATTGAGCCAGAAGTCGAAGGGAGTGAACCTCGAGTTATTCTACATCCGGACATGCCAACTGACCTAGAAGAGCTGCAGAAATCTTGGGTTCAACTAAGAGAAGAAAGAGACACCTTCAAAGCACACTGTCAAGACTATGAGAGGAAAGTGTTGGAGCACCAGACAACTCCAAGAAGAACAGCAGATAACCACGTTCCTAGGTGCGAAGAGAAAACGTCCATGGGAGGCTTGAGGAATCCTTTATTTTCTTTATTTTATTTTGTAAAGCCCGAAAGAGGCAAAGAAAAAAAAGAGAAAAAAGAAAAAAAGAAATAAATTGTTTGACTAATAAATGTTTGTTTCTCTTTTGTTTTAACAAATCTAAATTCTAAGATCCTTGAAAACATTGCATATGCATTTCATTCATAAACATTGCATAACAGGTTCACATAACAGGTGTCTCATCTCCTCGTTGTTTATTTCAGTTAGAAGAGATGGATTCCGAAACAAGCGTCAAGAATCTCGAAGCACAGAACGCCCTAGTTCAGGTAGCAATTCTGGAGCTAGCAAAGGGGCAACAAGAACTGAAAGCCCTGATAATCAAGAAGAAAAAGAAGCCCAAAGGATCTGTAGGCTTAAGTCACCTTGCAAGGAAGGTCAAAATCCCAGTCAAGAGGTCCAAAAAGGCGCCGATCCCTGAAATAGTCGGTGAAAGTGATCGAGAAGACAATCACAGCAACCAGGGTTCTGCCAAACCCTCTCTTTCTTCTAACGAAGAAGATTATCATTCCTAAGACGAACAGGGTGATGACAAATACCAGCAGTTGGAAGAACGCATGAAAGCTATGGAGATACAAAAAATACCTGGTTTAGACTTCAATGACCTTGGGCTAGTCTCAGATATTGTTATCCCTCCAAAATTTAAAGTTCCTGTCTTTGCAAAGTATGATGGAGTTTCTTGCCCAAAACTGCATCTGAGGTCCTATGTAAGGAAGATACTACCTCATACAGCAGATAACAAATTGTGGATTCATTTCTTCCAGGAAAGTCTGTCGGGTACACAACTCGAGTGGTACTACCAGCTGGAATGTACAAAAGTTCACACCTGGGAAGATTTGGCTGCTACTTTCTACAAACAGTATCAATACAATGCTGACCTTGCACCAACCCGTACTCAACTGCGGGGCATGTCTATGGCACCAAAAGAAAGTTTCAAAGGGTATGCACAAAAGTGGAGAGATCTAGCTGGAAGGGTTCAACCACCCTTATCTGATCGCGAGTTGGTCGACATGTTCATGGGCACTTTAACTGGCCCTTTCTACAGTCATTTGCTGGGAAGCTCATCATCAGGTTTCACTGACTTGATATTAACAGGAGAGCGTGTTGAAAGCGGCATTCAAAGTGGAAAAATTCAAATAGGCTCCTCCTCTGGTACTACAAAGAGGCCCATCAGTGGGAGAAATAAAGTCAATACAATGAACAGTCAGAAAGGTCGCAAAAATGAGCATCACCAATCCGTAGGGGCTGTTCTGATCTCTGTATCTGCACCTCAAACAGAACAACCGCCGAAGTATATGCGTCGACCAGATGCACCAAGGAGAAATTTCACCATAATCAATATGCCAATCTCTCAAGCATTGCAGCACTTGTTAAAAGCAGATCTGATCACATTGAAAGATCCTCCAAAGAATGTCAACACTTCCTCTCCGAGTTATCGCCCCGATGCAACATGTGCATACCATTCTAACTGTACAGGACATGACGCAGATCACTGTTGGACCCTGAAAAATAAAATACAAGACATGATAGATGCTGGGGAAATTGAGTTCGATCCTCCAGAGACTCCAAATGTCATCACTGCACCTATGCCAAAGCACGACAAGACCGTTAATGCTATCATAGACACTGTTTATATCTATGATGTGAGAGAATTGTCAACTCCGCTCCTTGAAGTCAAAAGAAAGCTAATCCGAGCTGGTTACTTTCCAGGTTGTGACCCTGATTGCTTTTATTGTGCACACCTACCTAATGGTTGTGAGAATCTGAAAATAGGAATTCAAAAGTGGATGGATCGCCGTATCATTATGTTTGAAAGGCTCCCTTCTATGGACGATTTATGCGAAGTCTTTTCAAATGGGATGAGAATAGAGGACGTCTCAGTGGTTTCTAACATACCATTGAAAATCCCTACCAAAACTCATTTCAAAATTTCTGCTGCACCCAAAGTGGCATCGGTAATCATTACCAGTCCGACTCCATTTCCATACTCCTCAGACAAAGCTGTCCCGTGGAGTTATGACACTAATGTTTATGTCCATGGAGTTAAGCAAGACACCTTGACTAAAGAGGCCATGAATTTTACTACTCCAACTGTTGATAATATTGTGGGTACTAGTAAGATTACGAGAAGTGGAAGGATCTTTTCACCAGAAATTTCTCCAAATGTTGCTACTAATCCAATCCAGGTCCTAGTTCTTAATCAAGATATCAACGCTCGAGGCAAGGAGCCACTAGTTGAACCAGTTCAAGTACCGGTGGAAGTCACTGTTGAAGATCCGTCGAAGCAAGAAATGGAGGAAATATTGAAAATCATCTGCAAAAGTGATTACAATATTGTCGAACAACTGGGGCACACTACTTCAAAAATCTCAATGCTGTCTCTGCTAAAATATTCAGAAGCTCATGCCAAGGCCCTGATGAAGTTCCTGAAAGCTGCACATGTACCACAGGAGATTTCAGTCGATCAATTTGAAAATTGTGTTGCCAATCTAACAGTGAATAACGGTCTCGGTTTCTCTGATGCTGATTTAACCCCTGCTGGGAAAAATCACAATAAAGCCCTACACATCTCCATTGAATGTAACGGCACCACTTTGTCTCATGTGCTGGTGGACAACGGTTCCTCTTTGAACGTATTACCAAAAGCAGTGCTGGAAAAGCTTGACTTCGAAGGAATTGTGTTACATTCAAGCGATGTTGTGGTAAGAGCCTTCGACGGGTCAACAAGAACAGTGTACGGAAAAGTGAAGCTCTCAATCAGAGTGGGCTCTCAGATCTTTGATTCTACCTTTTACGTAATGGAAATTCACCCAGCATATTCCTGTTTACTAGGACGCCCTTAGATACATGGGGCAAATGTTGTAACTTCTACCCTGCATCAGAAGTTAAAGTATCCGGTAAAAGGCAAGGTCGTCACAGTTTATGGCGAAGAAGAGTATGTGGTTAGCCACCTGAGCAACTCCAAGTATGTTGAGATGGATGGAGAATTCATCGAAACTCCCTGCCAATCTTTTGAGGTGGTCCCTCCAGATGTCTCTACTGCCAAACACATTTCCGTTACTCCTGCTACAAAAGTAACTCCAACTATGCCTTCTCTCAAAGATGCCAAAGCTGTGATCGAAGAAGGTGGTTGCACAGTATGGGGAGAGCTCCTCGATGTACCTTACAAGTTCGATAAGCTAGGTCTGGGCTATGCTAATGGAACTCAAAAGAACGATCAAAGTCCTCGTTCTGGAGGATTAATGTCACATTTCATCAGCCAAGGAGTGAATGCTATTGAAGACGATGGAGTCTTCTTGAACCATATTATTCAGCAATATCGAAATGAAGTTCCACCTGTTTCCATGGAAGTTTGGGATACTTTGGGAGAACCAAGCGGCGGGTATGATTTTCTAGTAAAGTACACTGCACCTCAGAGTTCTTTTATTGCTATGGAAGACATTACCCCAACTGGATGGGATGATCAGTTTGAAGATTGCAAAAGTTTCACAAGTTCCATCACTGAGCAATACCAAAGTCCATCTAGTCCAAAAGAAGTCTGGGATACGCTAGGAGAACCAAGTGGCAAGTATGACTTTATGGTGAAGTATTCTGCTCCCCTGAGCTCGCAGATCGCTATTGAAGACATCACCCCAATTGGATGGGACAATCATTTCGGAGACAATATGACATTCACAAGCCCTGACGCTCCTGAACAAGCATGGGAAACACCAAATAATGAGAATGATTTCCTGACGCAATACACTGTTCCCCAGGATGCATAAGTCTCCCTTGAAGACATCATTCCAACTGGATAGGACGATCTTATCGGGTATCTCGCTCAGCCGACAGAGGTATCTCAGCCTAGGCTCTCGTATCCAGCAGAGTATCTTGCTCACCCTGAAGGATCAACAACTCATTTCCCCACCAAAGAAATCAATGCTATGGAAGACGAAGAAGACAACTGCAACTGGAGCAACTGGATACTCCCTGCTCACAACAATGGATTGAACAACTGGGAAGCTGAGGATGTGATCTCCTTTGATCAGGAGTAAATGCAATTTCCTATTTTCGTTGTTTATATGTTCAAAGATAAAAATGGTTCCTGTACTATCGAACCATGAACTTGAAAGCCGTGTGCCTTGCCCGAAGCACACTGGTCCTTTTTATAAGGGTTTGTCATATCATGATCATGTTCATTCAATAAATTCATGGGACGTTTGCATATTCAAATTTAGTGATCCTTTTTCTTTCTTTACTTTATTCATTTTCAAATAGCTATGTGTTCTTACACACACCCACATAAATAAATGCAGATTCACATTCACTCTGGATCCTGTTGATAACGATTCTGCTATTGCCAGTCATGACTTTGAAAATCCGATCTACCAAACTGAGGACGAAAGTGAGGAAGATTGTGAAGTACCAAGGGAACTTGCAAGGCTGTTAGAACAAGAAGAAAAGACTATACAGCCGCATGAAGAACCAATTGAGGTTATCAACTTGGGCAGTGACGAAGAAAAGAAAGAAGTCAAGATAGGGGCTGATCTAGAAGACAGTGTCAAGCAAAGACTGATTCAAATGTTACAAGACTACATTGATATATTCGCCTGGTCCTATGAAGATATGCCTGGCCTTGACACGGATATTGTGGTTCATCGCCTGCCGATCAAAGAAGGTAGCACTCCAGTTAAGCAAAAACTGCGGAGGAGTAGGCCCGATATGTCAAAGAAGATCAAAGACGAGGTTGAAAAGCAATTCAATGCTGGCTTTCTGAAAGTTGTAAGTTATCCTCCTTGGATAGCTAACATCGTGCCTGTGCCTAAAAAGGACGGGAAAGTCAGAATGTGTGTAGACTACAGAGATCTGAGTCGGGCAAGCCCCACAGATGATTTCCCTTTACCTCACATCGATGTACTGGTTGACAGTACCGCACAATGCAAGGTATTCTCCTTTATGGATGGATTCTCAGGGTACAATCAAATCAAGATGGCGCCCGAAGACATGGAAAAAACAACCTTCACAACACCCTGGGGAACCTTTTGTTACAAAGTAATGCCCTTTGGTTTAAAGAATGCAGGAGCAACCTATCAACGTGCAATGGTAGCTCTGTTCCATGATATGATTCATCAGGAAATAGAGGTTTATGTGGATGATATGATTGCAAAATCCAACACCAAAGAAGAACATCTGGGTCATCTTCACAAGCTATTTGATAGACTCAAGAAGTACAGGTTGTGACTAAATCCGAACAAGTGTACCTTTGGAGTAAGATCCGGTAAACTCTTAGGTTTCATCGTCAGCAGCAAAGGTATTGAAGTTGATCCTGCCAAGGTCAAAGCCATTCAAGAAATGCCCATACCCCGTACCGAGAAACAAGTCAGAGGATTCTTGGGACGTCTGAATTACATAGCCAGATTTATTGCCCATATGACTACTACTTGTGTGCCAATCTTCAAATTGCTGAAGAAAGATCAAGTGGAAAGATGGAATGACAAATGCCAATTAGCCTTTGATAAAATCAAAGAATATCTTCAAAAACCGCCAATCTTGTTACCACCAGTGGAAGGAAGACCTCTGATAATGTACCTAACTGTGTTAGAAGATTCAATGGGGTGTGTACTGGGACAACATGACGAGACCGGCCGAAAGGAGCATGCAATCTACTATCTTAGCAAAAAGTTTACCGATTGTGAAACAAGATACTCACTACTCGAGAAAACTTTCTGTGCCTTAGCATGGGCGGCTCACCGACTAAGGCAGTATATGCTAAACCATACCACTTTCCTGATCTCCAAAATGGATCCTATCAAGTATGTGTTCGAAAAACCTGCTCTCTCTGGAAGAATAGCAAGATGGCAAATGATCTTAACAGAGTATGACATCCAGTACACTTCACAAAAGGCGATCAAAGGAAGTGTGGTAGCTGATCATCTGGCTCATCAAGCAGTGGATGATTATCAAGCGTTGAATTTTGACTTCCCAGATGAAGACATTATGCTAGTTACTGACTACGAACAACCAGGACCGGAGGAAGGACCCGAGCCAGGATCCCGATGGACTATGGTTTTTGATGGAGCCTCTAATGCACTTGGCAATGGCATCGAAGCTGTGATCATTTCTCCTACAGGAGGACATACACCATTCACTTCCAGATTATGCTTCAACTGCACTAACAATATAGCCGAGTATGAAGCATGTATTATGGGTCTCAAAGCTGCAATAGATCTAAGAATCAAGTTCCTGGAGGTCTACGGAGACTCGGTGCTTATAATTTATCAAGTCAAAGAGGAATGGGACACAAAGCACCCGAATCTAATTCAATACAAAGAATATGTGCTAAGTTTGATTCCCTACTTTGAAGAAATCACTTTTGAACATATCCCGCGCGAAGAAAATCAATTGGCTGATGCCTTAGCTACCATGTCATCCATGTTCAAAGTCAGGTGGGACAATGAGGCGCCAACGATCACCATTTAAAGACTGGATGAACCAGCCTATTGCAATGAGATTGATAATGAAGTAATGGAAGAAAAACCATGGTTCCATGAAGTAAAAAGATATCTCGAAGCTCAGGAGTACCCTGAAGGGGCACCCATTAACGATAGAAAGTTTCTAAGAAGATTTGCTGCTAAATTCTTTCTAAGTAATGGAATCCTGTACAAACGCAATCATGACTCGACTTTGCTTCGTTGTGTGAACAAGACAGAAGCGGGACAGATTATGGAAGATATACATGATGGTGCCTTTGGTACTCATTCAAGGGGACATACAATGGCTAAAAAGATCTTAAGAGCAGGTTATTACTGGTCTACCATGGAGACAGACTGCCATCGTCACTCCAGAACCTGTCACAAATGCCAGATATATGCCGACAAAGTACATGTACCTCCAGTCCCATTAAACGTCCTGACGGCTCCTTGGCCTTTTGCAATGTGGGGTATTGATATGATTGGAGAAATCAAGCCTACTGCCTCCAACGGACATCGCTTTATCCTAGTCGATATTGATTACTTCACAAAGTGGGTAGAAGCAGCTTCATTTGCTTCTGTCACCAAGAACGTGGTGGCCCGATTTATCAAGCACAATCTCATTTGTCAGTATGGCATCCCTGAAAGGATCATCACAGACAATGGCACAAATTTAAACAACAGAATGATTACTGAACTCTACATGCAGTTCAGGATTAAACACCATAATTCCTCTCCATATCGACCAAGATGAATGGCGTCGTGGAAGCTGCCAACAAGAACATCAAGAAGATCATACAAAAGATGACAGTAACCTACAAAGACTGGCATGAGATGTTACCTTTTTCTCTTCATGGTTATCGCACATCAGCGCGTACTTCAACAGGGGCAACTCCATTTTCCTTAGTCTATGGTATGGAGGCCGTTCTTCCAATTAAAATTCAGATTCCTTCCCTAAGGATTATGAAAGAAGCTGATCTAGACGAAGACGATTGGATTCAGACTCGGTTGGACCAGATAAACTTGATTGATGAAAAGAGGCTCGCAACTATTTGTCATGGTCAGTTGTACCAGAAGCGTATGATCAAAGCCTTCAACAAGAAAGTCAAAAGTCAGGCATATCAAACCGGTGATTTGGTTATCAAACGCCTCATCTTACCACAAGGTGATCCCAGGGGCAAGTGGACTCCCATTTATGAGGGACCGTTTGTAATCAAGAAAGTATTTTCCGGCGGAGCCATGTTGCTTACCACTATGGATGCCGAGGATTTCCTACACCCTGTAAATGCGGACATAGTCAAAAAGTACTTTGCTTAAAAGCTCGCTAAGTTGAAAACCTGAAAGGGCAACTTAAGCAAAAAATGAGCGTCTCGGTGGATTGAAAACCTGAAAGGGCAATCCAGGCAAAAATTAGAGAATAAAAAAATAATTATCCCGGTAGGCTGAAAACCTGAAAAGGCAGCCTAGGCAAAAGTTAGGGAATAAAGCGTACGACTATGTCCCGTTTAGCTACCTACTCACCTTCAAGGTTCAACACATCAAAGGCACCGATCAGTCCAATCACGTTCTTCCAACAAGTGAGGGATGAGATACTCAAAGACAGATTGGCAATAGCAGAATTGAAACTTGACTGGATTGTTTTCACATAGCTATTTCTCTTTATAAGTACTTTTTAAAGATTTATGACAATTTCCTACTACTAGGATTTTTGTCTCCTTGTACTAATCCGCCTATTATGGCTCTTTTTCAAAAATCAATGCAGCTCATGCTCAAAATCAACGTTTTCACTTTTTCTGTTTTGAATACATAAACGTCCCAATGATAATTTTGAATGAACATGTGCATTTGAATATGACTGATGTTTATAAGAAAAACAGGAATAGCATTCAGGTAGTGTCCCAATCATCTGGACATCATCCCGAAACCAGTTTCAGAGGAAAATTCCCCAACAGAGACGTATTTCTCAGCAAATTCCTCAATGAGATTTTTCTCTCCAACAAAATGATTCGAGAAATCTTATTCCCCAGCAGGGCTGTTCAAGATCACTATCCCCAGAAGGTGTGGTCTCCACACTAAGGCTTGGTCAAATAGTGCATCGGAGGATTATGCATCTTTCTCATTCCCATTCAAGGAGCATCAAAATCAGAACTTTCAAATTACCTTCATCCCCAAGCGGTAGTCAAAGATCCCTCAACAGAGTACTCTGGTCCGTGAGGAATTTCCCCAGCTGAGTATACTCGAACAAGATAGCAAAAATCATCAACGATCACAATGCTTTCGTTTCCAAAATAGCAAGCAGGGATTTATTTTCCCAACCAGAAGTTTGATACGCTCTACGTTGCATAAGTCATACATCATACGCATATTCATACACAACATATAATGTTTCATGACAAACGCATACATAACATGCACATTTCTCACTTAGTTTGAGAATCTCAACATATACATTACATGCATCATGACATTGCATGTCACTAATTTGATTTTTTCAGGTGGACTTAAAGCGGTAACCTTGGACGGTTCCGAAACGGTCAACGCAGAGGTTTTCAAATCCTTAATCAAGATATAATCAAAGGATTCATTCTGATGAACAAACCATCAAAACATTCAATAGATGGCATCTGAAAGCCCATCTCAGGTAATGTTATGATCTGCCAACAACATCTCTCAGACAACACTCAAATGCAATTTCCAACACCACTTCGATGGAGGTAAGTGCAAATTTTCAGGGCATCTAAAATATTCAATCATCTTCTACCTTCAGATTCCAAACAGTCTCTTCAGGTTTAAGAGGATTGAATAGGGGCAACTGTTATACCCATAAATTTGCCTGCATCTTTTTCAGAAAGAAAACAGACTTCTGTCTAAAAATTGGGAGTTTCATATAATCTTGGATTTTATTTCATAAATATCCTGATTTCATGAATACTCGATTTTTAGAATTTTTTCTTATACGGTATTTTGGTTCGCTGTTGAATTTATTCTTACACAAATGCTAATTACTGTTTATCACTTCACACACGCTGTTTATTTGAGATTTATTTGCAGATAAATAGTACTGACGCAATTGGTACAGAATTAAATCTTTTTGCAGGCGCAAAGTCCGGGGATTCAGACTGTACCAGTAACGAGTAAATTATTATTAGTTTTTGTTTCCCACTAATTTTTTGTACTATATTCTATTATTTTCAAAATCTTTTTCTTTCTCTTTCTTTCAAAATCAAATCTTAACTTTATTCTATATATCTCTCTTTTCAAACCCTACCATACACTTTCTTTCAAATCATACTACCACTCAAATTTTCCTTTTTTGTACGGAATCACTTCATTCCCCAACGTCTCTATCCTTCTTTTCACTCTATAAATACCTCTCATTTTTTTCATAAAATCTCACATCAAATTTCAACTTATCTCTCAAATTTCTACCTCATATTCATTCTCTCTTCTTCCCCGGCAAAAATGGCGAAGTGGATGGCCATACGTGTTTTCTTATGGTCGAAGTGGATGGATACGTGTTTTCTTATGGTCATCACCGTCGTGGTGGTGATCATGTCCTTTTTCTGTCTGCATAGTCCTGAAAAATGCGGACCTGGGTTGTTTACACTCCCAATCATCTATATGTTATTATTTATAGCATGGTTTTTAATCGTCATTTTTATAGTTTGTCGTATCTTTTGTTCTCAAATAATGTACCGTTTATTTGTCGTACTGTTCATTATATTATGTAATATTTTTACTGTCAGTATTAAATGTCGTACTATTTGTTGTACTGTAGTTTAATTATCCAGATAATATTTTGTGTGTTTTCTGCCAGTTAAATATTTATTTTTCTGTGCATTAAATGTTTTTCAAGGTTATTATCGGTAATTTCGTTCGCGTACAGTATATATTATTTATTTATTTTGTCTGTGTTTTTTCTAACAATTCATGTAAATAAATTTTCACCATTAACTTTGACTGTTGAATTTTCACTTTAACTGCTACGTTAATCGCTGAACAGTCAGTTGACAGTCAAACCCGCAGACAGTGCAATTCTCCGTGTTTTGTACCATCAATCAAATCAATCTTTTGCATTTCAAAATTCCAAGATTTTTGTTCTAGAAGTCTTCTGAATATCACATGATTAGCAGAGACTCAGCACTGCACAAAAATCAGGTACGCTCAACTGTCTCCTACACGAACAGTCCTTAACTAGGGTTTTTGTGTTTTTCAGGAGAACAAGTTTTTTGAGACCTCAAATGGATTTCATGGACCTCCATATATCTCAAAGTACCACCATACAAATTTTCAAATTTCAATTCGCTCAGACGCACAGTCAGCAACTCAAACAGTCAACAAACGACCAGTTTGACCGAAAAGTCAACAGACAGTCAAAAATGAAATTTTTTGTCAACATCCATATTTTGTCAAAAGATTCATCATTTGATCATTGGTTGATCATAATTCATCAAGGAAAGATCAAAAATCAGCAAGACACTAAGTTTCAAAATTAGGGTTTTCTCCTAAAAAGTCAACTGAACTTTGACTGGTCATAACTCTCTCATCATTCATCCAAAAAATTCCAACCAAAGCTCATTTTGAAGGAAATTTAATTATCTTTCAAATGAAATTGGTCCCATGGTCATTAGATTCACCATTTGGAAAATATGAGCCAAGACATTACAGGTCATTTTCAAAGTCAACAAAAGTGGTTTTTTGTCAAAGGCCATATCATCAAGATAACTTCTCCAAATGAAAAAAAGTTTCCAAAGTGGCTTGTAGAGGACATCTTGAGGTTTCTAAAAAGTACAAGAACTCCTTCATATGATAAAAATTGAGGGATTTATGCCTTGTTGAAGTTGGCTATTTTTTGAGAAAATGCATGAAATCAACATTGATCAAAAGTGTTTTTTTTCCAAAAGGGGCCAAGTTTCCATGATCCAAACATGCTTCTAACAATGCTAAGGGCCTCCCAGGACCAACCTAAGGCCCATAACATTTTATTTCTTTTTTTTTAGTTTAATTTTATTTCATTTAAAATTAAATTGAAAAAGAAATGGTGAAGGATAATGTTATGTAGCTTTGTTCTTAAGCATGAGTCACCAAGAATCATTCAAAGCTTTGCAGCATGAAAGGGTACAGCAGGCCTAGGGCAAGAGGGTGAAGAAAAATCAAGCTATGGTTGCTTGAATTCAAAGCTTTATATATTATAAAATTCAAAGATTCAAAGAAACATCAATGCTTGGTAGCTTAGTTTTTAAGTACATCTATGGCCTATAAATGAAGTAGAACACTTCATTAATCAGGAGACACGAATTCAGAACCATACTCTTACTTGTATCACTCTTGTAAACAAGTTGAAATATTGGAAAAAAATTGAAATTCGAATTTTAATTTTAAGCTCAATTCAACCCAAACTAAATACTCAAACACGTTCCTCAAACATCCTTGAATCTATCCCAATCGTTTTCAGCAAGCAAAACCTCAAAAAACAAGCATCTAAAGCTCACGGTTTGCTCAAACATAAACCTACCAAAATGTAATCATACATGCATATTTAACACGATGTAATCATATATTTGAGTTTGGTTTGTTGTTCTGATCGTTTCTGGATAGTTAATTGAAGTTTTGTCACCTATCCATGAAGATACCATTTTAGGGTTCTTGAACTCTATTTTGGGGTTTTTCGTTAGAGGAAAAATTAGAAAAAAATAATGACATGATTGAATTCAGTGGATCATGGCGAATAGAATGGATAGGTCGCGAAAAATTTTTGTGCATGTTTACCCCTATTCGCTATTTTGCAGGGATGAAGCTCATTTATTACACCATTTTTGGCAAAAATGTTGTTAAAAGTGGAGGCTGGAGGTAGAAGACGAAGACGTGGCGCATCCCTATTGGCCAGAGCGCGCGCGTTTTGTTTTTTTAAATTCTCTAATTCAGTGCTTTTGCAGGTGATACACGTGCCATGCTCCTCAAAATCTGAACCATCAGATCCATTTATCAGCCTATCCAACGCTTGTCACACGCAAGTCCATACTATGGACTCTTCAGCTAGCCACACATGATCCAGATTTAATATATTTATATATATATTCCATTTTATTTTATTTTCTTTGCAAAATTAATTTAAAATAGTTTAAAAAATCAAAAAAATATAATAAAAATATTTTTAGGCTTATAAAATAATCTATTATTTTTTTACATAAAAATATTTTATTTTTCTTAATAATTAAAATATTTTGTTTAATTAATTAGTATATATATATATATATTTTCTTTTTAATTATTTCAACCAATCAAAAAATCAAAAAAAAATTGTTCTTTTTATTAAATTTAGTTTATATATTATAGACTAATTTTGTACATATTTAGAATATTTTTCTCTTTAAGTTTTAATTATTTGTGTAATTATTTGCATAATTATATGTTATTTAACTTAATAATTTCAAAAAACAACTTCAAAAAATCCAAAAAAAAATAGTTTTATTTTAAAATTAATTAACAAGCAATATGAACATATTTTAAACTTAATTTTTAGGTTTAAATTTTATTTCTACCTTTTTCTCATTTTAATTAAATTAATCATGCATTAATCCTAATTAAAATCAACCATACAAAAAATCCAAAAATATTTCTTTTATCTTATTGCAATTTAAATTCCAAGATAAAGTGTATAGGTTGTCAAATTCATGTAAATAGCGTAGTTTACATTTCCCGCACAATCGATGTAATAGCGTAGATTTACTTTCCGCATTTTACATTCCCGCATTTTAATTCCAGTACATATAAAACTGCGTGTATGTCAAAGATAAAAACTGAAGCGTTAGATCACTAACTTCGAAGATAGAAATATCTGAATCAAAACACAATCACACTTGCACCTCTTAGGGTAATCCCTTTGTTACTCTTTTCAAAATCAAGTTCTACTGTTTCAAATACAAATTCAAACTTTTGTTTACATCCGGTCAAAGGAGAATTTTCTAAAGGAAATAGGAAAGGACCTTATAAACTTAGGGTAGACCTCCTAATTGCTTGCTCAAATCAAAACAAACAAATGTCTCATAATATCATTGTTTTTCAAAATAAAACTTTTAAAAAAGACAATACTTGGTATATATCCAAACAAGGATCATTACGAAGTTAACGTTCTTTTTTTCAAAACATCCTTCAAAAGGTAAAACACTTTGTATACATCCGCACAAGGATCATTATAAAGTCAATTAACAAAATGAATTTTAAGACCACATACAAGCATTTCAAGGCAAGACAAATGATTCAAAACAAGTGAGCTAAGCAATTAAGAGCCCATGGATAACCATGGATACAAAGGGTGCTAACACCTTCACTTTGTATAACCTACCCCCTTACCCAAAATCTCTTAAAGTTCTTTTTCTGTTTCTTTTATAAACCTTTCCTTAATTGGATAAAATAAAAGTTGGTGGCGACTCTCTGATTTTCAAAACTCAAAAACAAAAGAAGAGTCAGTTCGTATCTCTCACACGAGGGGTAGTAAAAAAAACCGAGTGCACGACAGTGCCGATGTGCCGAAACATGATGATAATTGTAATGATCTTGATGATATGCGAATTGTATATTTGTGACGATTTTGTGAATACGTGATGTTGTATATATTTGTGATGATGATTTTGTGACTAAGTGAAGATGAAATATTATGGTGATGTGAATTACCTCGTATAAATGGTAATTGATTGTGATATAGACTTATGCCTCGTGATGATATGTGATTGTGATGAGTATGCTATGTTGTCTTGTTTGTTCGGTCACATTTCATATGCATACTCTGTGACGGCCTGGATTGGTACCACATGCATATGCATAGTCTGAGTCGCATTCGAGTTTATATACCGAGTTGCATTTGATTCATTGTTATGATGTGTGGATGCATAGTTTGTGAAGTTGAGTTCATTTGATATGGATTGTTGATGTGTTGTAGATATGATGTACGTGAATGAAACATATATGATGAGAATGTGAATATATATGTATTAATGATATATGTGTATAACTTGGAATATATGAACCACGTTGTTTTCGTGATGCAAATTGCTTATATTGAGAAGTGGTGAATTGTGTATGATTTTATCTTTCTATATCTATTATCATACTTTCCTTTATACTGTTTGATATCTCACCCCTTCTGCTGATGTTTCCCCTACCATGGGAAATGGGCAGGTACTCAAGTATAGCTGTGGAAGTTTGTTGCTTCATCGAGTCCTGTTGGTGTGTCGCTCTGATACTTAGCAATCGGGGGGTTGTTTATATTGTTGTTTCTATGTTGTTAATGTTTTAGTTGTTGTTATTATAACCGTTGAATCCAAGTCGAATAATATGAAGTACTTGTTATACTTCCAAGTTGTTTGAGTTGAATAAAGCTAATAGTTGACTGTTATTCGAATGCTATGTATCATTGTTGAATGAAATACAAGTTGAAGTTTTAAGTTGATATGTGATACTCCAATTTGTTGTTTAAAATTTTAAATACTCTGATATTTCTCGCATTATATTTTCGGGTAGAATTGGGGTGTTACACTTTCAATTGGATTACTGTCAGATGTTACCACTCTCTCATTATGTAAAGTTACATGTGGACATATATGTTACTTTAAACTTATGTCTACAGGTAGAACATTCTCCTTCAAGGTACTGTGTTGCATCACATATTCTTTCAATGAACTCTCACTCTGACTCACCTGCTCACCCACAATCTTATTATCTTTCCCCATGCTAGCTTTCTCCATGCTTACACCCTTGTGATGTTATGAAGTTTTACCTTTATCGACATAGTGCATATGGTTCCTAGGAACCACCATTCTAGCTGCACGATCTTCTTCTGCCGACATTTTCTTATTCAACTTTTTGCAAGAACTTATAGAATATCCAATTTCTATGCAATGCGCACAGTACTTCGGTAATCTTCCGTGTGTTATAGCCATATAGAAGGCTTTTTTCTTGCTCGTGATCTAATTCCATTGATTCACCAAGTGTTGTAGTTGAAAGAGAATCTGTAACTTCATCTTCTGGAAAATATATTGAGACATCAAAGAAAGTTTAATATGTTATTTCAGATGGAAAAACTGGTATGCTCATACATTAAGCAGGAAAAAAGAACATACACACCAAAATTGTATTCAGGTAGATTTTTAACCATAGTTACTTAAATACTATCAAGAAGTAGACAGCTACATTCGAACCTAAAATTTTGACCACAAGGATTCACTTAGGAATATGCTGATCTAGAGAGACAACTAGAACTTAGTCTCCAAGAAGTTAGAATAAAAAATTTCAAACAACTTTTGCATTACATTTCGAAGGAATGAATAATTTATAAATCTTCTTAAATGATCAAATTAATTAAAAATCGTGCTAAAACCCAAAAGCAGTTAACCTTTTTAATCAAATTCTGACGGATGAAATCCATGAGATAAACAAAAAAAGGTAATTAGAAATTCTCAGCAGTGACCTCTCACTTATTTTCCACTCAAAAACTTCATAACACTCACTTAACTTTGTGTTTCGATTTCTCCAATTACAGGGAAACAACTTCGCCATCCCGGTAGAGTAGCATCATCCCTGTTAAAACTTATCACAGTAGCAGTGTAAGAGAAAACTACAAGAAGCGTAAGACAATAACTGGTAAAAAAAACAAAACTACAAGAAGGTATTTTATTTACAATACCTTTGATTTTCAAAGCTAGGGAGTAGTGTTCAAAACAGAAGCACAAAACCTAGATGCTACGATAATGCATGAAGGATTGTATGGTAGACCTAGAAACGACGAGAATCATATCAAACCTCAAAAAATCTCAAATGAAAATAAATAAAGCACAAGAAATTAGTGGAAGAAGAATCATATACAAGAAATGAGAAATTGAGTAATTGTGCCGATGTGCCGAAACATGATGATAATTGTAATGATCTTGATGATATGCGAATTGTATATTTGTGACGATTTTGTGAATACGTGATGTTGTATATATTTGTGAGGATGATTTTGTGACTAAGTGAAGATGAAATATTATGGTGATGTGAATTACCTCGTATAAATGGTAATTGATTGTGATATAGACTTATGCCTCATGACGATATGTGATTCTGATGAGTATGCAATGTTGTCTTGTTTATTCAGTCACATTTCATATGCATACTCTGTGACAGCCTGGATTGGCAAACTAGTGACGAAGGCTTATGCCTTGTGCCTCTGAATTGGGCAATTGGTGACGGGGGCTGAAGCTCCGATTGGTACCACATGCATATGCATAGTCTGAGTCGCATTCGAGTTTGTATACCGAGTTGCATTTGATTCATTGTTATGATGTGTGGATGCATAGTTTGTAAAGTTGAATTCATTTGATATGGATTGTTGATGTGTTGTAGATATGATGTACGTGAATGAAACATATATGATGAGAATGTGAATATATATGTATTAATGATATATGTGTATAACTTGGAATATATGAACCATGTTGTTGTCGTGATGCAAATTGCTTATATTGAGAAGTGGTGAATTATGTATGATTTTATCTTTCTATATCTATTATCATACTTTCCTTTATACTGTTTGATATCTCACCCCTTCTGCTGATGTTTCCCCTACCATGGGAAATGGGCAGGTACTCAAGTATAGCTGTGGAAGTTTGTTGCTTCATCGAGTCCTGTTGGTGTGTCGCTTGATAACACAATTTTATATCGTATATTTAGCTTAAAATCCATAGATATTTATAGCATTTTCCATTTATTATGTTAATTTATTATGATATTACGCGAGTATTTGCTTTTTTTCAGGTTTTACACTCTAATTACGACTATTTGCGAAAAGGAAAGAAAGTGGAGCTTAAATGACCAATATTTATGCCTAAAAGATGAAAAAGGAGTGCTGAAGTGAAAGAGGGGTGCAATTAGGACCCAAAGGCCCAAAGGAGACGAACCAGCCCAATGAAAGATCAAATGTGCGTGGCCCAAACCACACAAGCTAGTGGAGACGCACGTCTCCAACGTTCTAAAGGCCACCTCAGCAAAAGGAGACGCACGTCTCCAAGCCTTCCTACATCTTCTCCACTTGAGACGCACGTCTCAAGTCAGTCAAGGCTGCTTCCTGAAGAAACGGAGACGCACGTCTCCACACCCAGTCTGCAAAGTCCCCACTTTTCACGCAACGTCACAGCAAAACCTCTCCTATAAATAGAACCTGCTACCTCACTTCCAAAGAGTCCGATTTCCTGCCAACGAAGTGCTGCCGAAATTGTACCGCGAACCGTATTTCTTTATTCTGCTTTCATTCAAACACTTATTTTCTCACCACGATTTCTACACTGGAAATTGTTGTGAACTTTTTATAGATCTAGCCTTACGTTAGATTTATCGCTTTTATTTCCTTGTTTTATTTACTGCCATTCAAAGAACGATCCAGCCAACCTGTGGTGGAAGTTCAGTACTTGAAGATCCAATTACCATTTATTTAATTCAGGTTTTTATTTACCGCCTTAATTTATATTATTATTGCATGATATATTGTATGCCATTTAATATGCCTATTATTATGAACCGAACCGATTTATGCATGTTTAACCATATTAGTATGTCTGGCTAAATTATTATGATATCGGTATGTAAAGTAAGTTAACCGTAGGGATCCGAAATAAATTGGCTTAATTATATTTTATTAACTATCACTTGTTTTTGGTCTGTTTGTCTAATTTAATTAGCAAGTCTTAAAACCAATAGAGCGAAAGTTTGAGGGGTTAAGACGGTCAAAGGTTAAAATCAATAGAGCGAAAGTTTGAGATCTTTAACTGGATAGTAGACATAGGACATTAGTTTTAAGGATGGCGAAAGCGTATTAAAACTAATTAGAACTTATTTATTTTCAAAAATTGTTTTTACACCCGAGCGGGATGGCGAAAGCGTACGTTAGGGATATTAGCATGTTCCGAGTCAACAGAGCGAAAGTTTGAGATTAGGAGATTTAAATAGATAACAACTTCATAAAACGGGCATTTTATTAATTACGTTGTTTCCAAAAAGCTTTTCTAAAATCTAATGGGATGGCGAAAGCGTACATTAGGATTAGGACACTAATCTAAATCAACAGAGCCAAAGTTTGAGATGAGGATTTTTAATCAACTGAATTAGTAAAGATTTTTAATTAAATTATGCAAAAGCCAATGGACCTTCGGATCACCTTAAGTTAAACGAAATACATACTGATATCTGTCATTTATTATATTCTTAATTTTTCACTCACTTTCCCTTAAGAACAATCGAAATATTAGTAGCCCTAGCTTTACATAGTAACCTTAGATAACGGTAGATCGATTCATAGTCCCTGTGGATTCGATATCTTTTAAAACTACACAACACGACTGTGCACTTGCAGTTATCAGATTTATAGATGATCGCGACTTTGCGTGTCTATTAGTCGGGATAACTGCAAGTGCACAGTCGTGTCGTGTAGTTTTAAAAGATATCGAATCCACAGGGACTATAAATCGACCTACCGTTATCTAAAGTTACTATGTAAAGCTAAGGCTAATGATATTTGGGTTTTTTATAAATGGGGAAACTAAAATCCAAAATCTAGATAAAATATAATAACAAACGGATATCAGTATGTATTTCATCTAACTTAGGTGATCCGAAGGTCCATTGGCTATGGTGTTAATTCAATTAAAGATCTTTATTAATTCTATTGATTAAAAGTCCTCCTCTCAAACTTTCGCTCTGTTGATTTAGACTACTATCCTAACTCGTAATGTACGCTTTCGCCATCCCATTAGATTTTAGAAAAGCTCTTTGAAAACAATATAGTTAATAAAATGCTTGTTTTATGAAGTCGTTATCTATTTAAATCTCCTAATCTCAAACTCTCGCTCTGTTGACTCGGAACATGCTAATATCCCTAACGTACGCTTTCGCCATCCCGCGCGGGTGTAAAAACACTTTTTGGAAATAAATAAGTTCTAATTAGTTTTAATACGCTTTCGCCATCCTTAAAACTAATGTCCTATGTCTACTATCCAGTTAAAGATCTCAAACTGTCGCTCTATTGATTTTAACCTTCGACCATCTTAAACCCTCAAACTTTCGCTCTATTGGTTTTAAGACTTACTAATTAAATTAGACATACAAACCAAAAACAAGTGATAGTTAATAAAATATAATTAAGCCAATTTATTTCGGATCCCTACGGTTAAATTACTCTACATACCGACATCTAAATAAATTAGCCAGACATACTTAAAGAAACAAACATGAAATTATAATTATTAAACATGGAATTATAATTATTAAACATGAAATTATAATTACTAACCATAATATAATGATAATGATTAAACAATATTATAAGAACATAAAACTAAAATAATTGCAAATAAATAAACCTGGAAGTAAGGCAGACGAAATAAACTTGAATTAAATTGCGAACAAAACAAATCTTGAAACTTGAATGAAGCTTTGAATTAATGTCGGCAAGATTGTGATCCAAGAGTACATAAATTGTAGGCCTAAAACTAATGGTGTGGTAGTTCCTCAATGTGAGAAACTACCACTTTTACAAAGTGATAATTTATGCCTAAAACTATGAACAGCGCTTCCGCGCCTAAAACTTGGATGATTTCAAATGAATGCTAAGACTCTATTTATAGTGAATGGAAATGGAGGTTATTTTCAGCATCATGTGAGAAGTAGTGGAGATCATGCGTGGGAAGTTGAGAAAAAGGTGGAGAAAATAGTGGAGAGGTGGAGACGGACGTCTCAAGTAGCTGACGTGGCGCTCTTTCACCCATTGGGCTTAGGAGACGTGCGTCTTCTGAGGAGACGTGGCAAGGAGCATGGAGACGGGCGTCTCCCACTTGGAGACGTAGCTTGGATGATGGGAACGTGCGTCCCTTGATTTGTGGAGGGTGAGACGACCGTCTCCCACTTGGAGACGTGGGGGCTTCAGCTTCACGTGGGCTGGATTTGTACTTGCACAATTTGGGCCTTCTTTGCACCCCTTTCTTGCTTCAACACCCTTTTTCCATCTTTTAGGCACAAATAGTAGTGATTTTAGCTCCATTTCTTTCCTTTTCACAATTAGTCTCAATTTTGAGCGTAAAACCTGAAACAATAGAAATACCAGCATAATACCAACATAAAACAACATAATTAAGCTAAAATAAGGAAATAATTGATATAAATCGAGCCAAATAAACGATACATTTTCGTGTTATCAATAGACACGTAAAGTCGCGATCAAGTTTTTGGCGCCGTTGCCGGGGACTATTTAAGTCGATATCGTAACTCACTGTTGCACCGTAGAGACTAGGACAATTCTTCCCTTTCTTTCTGAACGATTGTATGCCAAATACTCGTTCACAAGGAGGAGATTTAATACAACGAATTAACGAGATCGAACGTTTCATTAACGTCAAACGTCGAGCTCACAATCTTCCCGAAGTAGCACCAATTCCGATTAATCAGGAATTGATTTTTACTGATCAAATTAATCAAAGTATCCCGAAGTTAGAGATGGATGCTATTCGTCCTCTTAGAGACTATGCCGCTCCTTCGCGCGCTGAACTGCATTCAAGTATCGCACCACCTGCGATTGAGGCAAACAATTTCGAACTCAAACCTTCGTTGGTCCAAGCTGTTCAACAGAATCAATTCTCTGGAAGCCCTGCAGACGACCCCAATCTCCATTTATCCGTGTTCGTGCAATACGCCGACACTATCAAAGCCAACAACGTTAGTTCCGAAGCTATTCGATTACGCCTTTTCCCTTTCTCCTTGAGAGATAGAGCTAGAGCGTGACTTCAATCCCTGCCTTCTAATTCCATAACTACATGGGACGAATTGAAGAGAGTATTCTTAGCGAGATACTTTCCGCCTAGCAAAACTGCTATGCTCAGAGGTCAAATCAACGGATTTACCCAGAAAGATAACGAATCACTCTTCGAAGCTTGGGAACGTTACAAGGACATGCTTAGAATATGCCCTCATCATGGACTCGAACCATGGCTGATCATCCATACCTTCTATGGTGGTCTCTTATATAACACCGAAATGACTATAGATGCCGCTGCTGGCGGAGCATTAATGGACAAACCCCATGATGAAGCATACAAACTCATAGAGAACATGGCACAAAACCATTACCAATGGGGTGGAGAACGAGCCGCTCTAGAGAAACCCCAAACCAAAGGAGGAATGTACGAAATAAGTGGTATAGACCGCGTTAACGCTAAAGTAGACGCTTTAACTCAGAAGATCGAGAACTTAACCATCACTCCTTCAGCCACCGCTGCCGCTGTAACACCTAACTGCGAGATTTGTGGATTGACTGGACATGCAGTTGCTGAATGCCAACTCTTGACTGGAGTCCCATCTGATCAAGTAAACTATGCTCAAGGAAACCCTTATTCTAACACGTACAACCCTTGATGGAAAAACCACCCGAACTTTTCTTATAAGAACAATAATGCGTTGTACGCGCCTGGACAAGCACCTGCTGTACCACCTGGCTACCAAAAAGCGCCTGTAGCTGCTCAAAACAGCCCTAGGAAGTCAAATCTAGAAATCATGATGGAGAACTTTATAGCTTCCCAACAACAAAGGACTTCCTGAACCAAAACATCCACAATAGCGAGCAACTAAAACAACTATCGAACAAAGTAGATGCTTTAGCTACGCATAACAAAATGCTAGAAACTCAAATCTCACAAGTAGCTCAACAACAAGCACCTACTGCTGCCCCTGCTGGCACGTTTCCTGCTCAACCTCAACCCAATCCTAAAGGACATGCGAACGCGATAACACTACGAAGTGGAACGAATTACGATGGACCCATAGATCCTAGAACTCAAAACGCGCCCATGTCACAACAAGAGCCAAAGGAAAGCCAAAAGAAAACAACTGACGAACAAACTGCTAAGACTGATGAGAACAATAACGAAGTGGAACCTGAAAAAGAGAAACCATACGTCCCACCACCGCCTTATAAGCCACCAATTCCTTACCCTCAGAGATTAGCCAAATCAAAAACCGAAGCGCAATTTAAAAGATTTGTAGAACTTCTGAAGCAATTAAACATAACCATACCATTCACAGAAGCCATAACTGAGATGCCTTCGTACGCTAAGTTCTTAAAAGAAATCTTATCAAACAAAAAGAAACTAGAGGATAACGAAACTATAACGCTTACCGCTGAATGTAGCGCTATCATCCAAAATAACATGCCTCCAAAACTGAAAGACCCTGGTAGTTTCTCTATACCCTGCGTAATAGGAAAAACCATCATAGAGAAAGCCTTGTGCGACTTAGGAGCTAGTGTTAGTTTGATGCCTCTTTCGACCTGTAAGAAACTCAATCTAGGTGAGCTTAAAGCAACGAGAATGTCTCTTCAACTAGCTGACCGTTCAGTTAAATACCCTGTAGGAATGTTAGAAAATATCCCTGTTCGTGTAGGTCAATTCTACATCCCAATTGACTTCATCATTATGGATATCCAAGAAGATTCTAACATCCCGATCATATTAGAAAGACCATTCTTAGCAACCGCTGGTGCAATTATAGATGTCAAGCGAGGAAAGCTAAATTTCGAAGTAGGAGAAGAGAAAATAGAATTTATCCTTTCCCAATTCCTAAAAGCACCTTCTATAATTGACACATGCTGTTCTGCTGACATAATTGACGAGTGTGTCAAAGAAATAAAATCCGAACCAAATAAGGAAACCGAGATCCTAAGAATTCCTATGCTGCCAATTCTTGAAGATGACAACTGGCGCGAGGAATATCAAGATGACCACCTGAGTGAATGCTTAGCTTTAACTCCCGATCCTATAACTGGACCTAAGAAACCTGCTATAGAGCTGAAAAAACTTCCTACTGATCTTAGATACGAATTTCTAGACGAAGAACTAAACCGACCAGTTATAGTGAACGCCAACTTAGGACAAACCGAGACTGAAAAACTACTTACTGTCCTAAGAAAATACCCGACCGCTTTAGGATATAACATATCAGATCTGAAAGGTATAAGCCCTTCCCTCTGTATGCACCGCATTATGCTCGAAGACGATAGTAAAACCTCTAGGGAACATCAAAGGCGAATAAATCCTATTATGAGCGATGTGGTTAAAAAGGAAATCCAAAAACTGCTAGAAGCCAGAATAATATATCCTATATCCGATAGTAAATGGGTTAGTCCTGTTCATGTCGTACCAAAGAAAGGAGGAGTCACTGTAATCACTAATGCAAAAGGAGAATCTGTAGCACAACGTACCCAAACTGGATGGAGAATGTGCATTGACTATAGGAAGCTAAACAAAGCTACCCGAAAAGACCATTTCCCTTTACCTTTCATAGATCAAATGCTCGAACGCCTAGCTAAACACTCGCATTTCTGTTATCTGGATGGATACTCCGGATTTTTCCAAATTCCTATTCACCCTGACGACCAAGAGAAGACCACGTTTACCTGTCCTTATGGTACATTCGCCTATAGACGAATGCCTTTTGGACTATGCAATGCACCCGCGACCTTCTAAAGATGTATGATGGCAATATTTGCCGACTTCTTAGATGGAATAATGGAGGTCTTTATGGACGACTTCTCTGTCTGTGGAGGAAGTTTTGAAACATGTTTAGAAAACCTTGAAATGGTACTTAAACGATGCGTAAGCGTAAACCTAGTCCTTAATTGGGAAAAATGCCATTTCATGGTTCGACAAGGAATTGTACTTGGACACATCGTATCCGATAGAGGAATCGAAGTTGATAAAGCAAAAATCGAAATTATCGAAAACCTTCAACCTCCCAAAACCGTTAGAGAAATAAGAAGTTTTCTGGGACACGCTGGTTTCTACCGACGTTTCATTAAGGATTTCTCTAAAATAACCAAACCGTTAACCGAATTACTTATGAAAGACGCCGAATTTATTTTCACTGATAAATGCACTGAAGCATTTCAAACGCTTAAACGAGCATTAATCTCTGCGCCAATTATGCAACCTCCCGACTGGAATGAGCCTTTCGAAATAATGTGTGACGCGAGTGATTATGCTGTAGGAGCCGTTCTAGGGCAAAGAAAGGATAAGAAACTACATGTCATATACTATGCGAGTAGAACCCTAGACGAAGCTCAGATGAATTATGCCACGACAGAAAAAGAATTATTAGCCGTGGTATTTGCATTAGACAAGTTCCGTTCTTACCTGGTAGGAGCCAAAATAATCATATACACTGACCACGCCGCCATTAGGTACCTCCTAACCAAAAAGGACGCCAAACCAAGACTTTTGAGATGGATCTTGTTACTACAAGAGTTCGACCTGGAAATTAAAGATAAAAAGGGCACTGAAAATGTCGTAGCAGATCACCTCTCTCGATTGGAAAATCTGAAACCCGAACAAGTACCAATTGACGATGATTTCCCTTATGAAAGACTCATCGCTCAATTAGAAGCAAATGAATTCGAACCGTACCGTCCAAACTCTGAAACCAACAACTTAGCTGAAATAGCTTTAGCCCGCTCTGACACACCTTGGTATGCAGATTTCCTAAACTACCTAGCTGCTGGTGTGCTACCTCCTGATCTAAGTTACCAACAGAAGAAGAAATTCTTCCATGACCTAAAACATTACTATTGGGACGACCCGCTCCTGTTCAAAAGAGGCCCCGATGGAATCTTTAGACGTTGTGTACCCGAGGAAGAGATAAGAAGCATAATAACACACTGCCATTCTGCACCGTGTGGAGGACACCATAGCACATCTAGAACCTGCACCAAAATCCTTCAATCTGGACTCTTCTGGCCCAACCTGTGGAAAGACGTTTATTTTGCTGTACTAAGCTGTGATAGATGCCAACGAACCGGAAACATTTCAAGACGCGATGAAATGCCTCAAAAAGGCATTCTAGAAGTAGAGATATTTGACGTATGGGGAATAGACTTCATGGGTCCGTTTCCGTCATCGTTTGGAAATCAATATGTACTCGTAGCTGTCGATTACGTTTCAAAATGGATAGAAGCTATTGCTTCTCCTACAAACGATACACGAGTAGTTATCAAACTCTTCAAAAACGTCATCTTTCCTAGGTTCGGTGTGCCAAGATTGGTAATTAGCGATGGTGGTTCCCATTTCATTTCAAGAATACTTGAGAAACTCCTTCGAAAATATGGAGTGAATCATCGAATAGCCACACCATACCATCCACAAACAAGCGGACAAGTAGAAGTATCTAACCGCGAAATAAAACAAATATTGGAGAAAACTGTTGCTATATCTAGGAAAGATTGGTCAACCAAGCTAAATGAAGCTTTATGGGCTTATAGAACAGCTTTCAAAACTCCAATAGGAACTACCCCATTCAAACTCGTTTATGGAAAATCATGCCACCTACCGGTAGAGTTAGAACATAAAGCCTATTGGGCCATTAAGAACTTAAACCTAAACTACACTGCCGCTGGTGAGAAACGACTTCTAGACATAAACGAATTAGAAGAACTTAGACAAGACGCTTACGAAAACGCCAAAATCTATAAAGAGAGAACAAAAAAATGGCACGACAAGCGTATATCTAGGAAAATTTTTAGCATAGGCGATAAAGTACTTTTATTTAATTCGAGACTAAAATTATTTCCTGGGAGGTTACGATCTAGATGGTCTGGCCCTTTCGAAATAACTAACATATTTCCGAGTGGAGCGATAGAAATCAAAGGAGAAACCGTCAAACCTTTTGTCGTAAATGGGCAACGTCTTAAGTATTACCATCATCTCGAACACGATGAAAACATCGAAGTTTTTAAACTTGACGAACTGCCCGCTCTTTCGAAAAAATAGTTTTCTATTTTTAAAATCGTCGAGCTTACGACATAAAACAAAGCGCTTGGTGGGAGACAACCCACATTTATTTATTCTTTTTATTTTATTTTATTTTTATTTTTAACCTTTTAATTTTCATTTAAATAATCTATTCTATTTTTAATTATTCTAATTTTAATCATTTTTTACTTTTTTTCATACATCTTATAATAATTATTATAATTATAACTGCTATCTTAATTCGAGAAAATATTTCCATTTTATAATTATAATTATTATTATAACTTGTTACTTAATTTTATTTCATTTATTTTATTTTATTTTATTTTTAAAATAAACACTAGCCTAGTTCTAACTTAATCTTAATATTTTCAACTTCTAGGTTTTTCATTTAACTACTAACTACGATGCAAGAATTTGATAATATGGAAGTTGTGTTCCGTGGTAGAGGACAAGAAGCAAGATTTAATAAGCTGGTTGAAAGACACATGTATTTGACTTGCTATCCTCACCAACCAACTATGGTGAAACTTGGTATCGAAGAAAGCGTCCTGCACCTGCTTAACCAAATTGGTTGGACTGGTTCTCACTTGTTCCGCAAGTTTAGCACTTACCGGAAGCTCACTCTGGAATTCTTGAGCTCCCTGACCTATCTTCCTAACTGTGGACAAGGACTGAGAAAAGGAGTTATTCTCTTTAGACTCTTTGGTATGGAGTTTAATTTCTGCATCCGAGATTTTGCTGAAATGTTAGAACTACCTCATGGATCAGATGCATACACCAAAGTAGCTGAAGACAATCTTGCTTACTGGGAGTTGGAAAAATACTGGGGCAAGATCACTGGAAACGACAACCCTGAAGAGAATGAATTTCAATCTGAGAACATCCATAACCCAGCCTTCAGATACTTCCATAAGATCCTTGCTCACTACATTTTTGGTAAACCCGATAATGTCAATGAAGTCTCTAGAGAAGAGTTGTTCATCATGTTTTGTTCCTCTCAGAATCGCCCGGTCAATGCCATCGCATTCATGCTAACAAACTTCGAGCGCATCACGCATGACGAAGTTTCACCTATTAGGATCGGCGGATTTGTCACTATGATTGCTAATGCTATAGGAATGAGAGTACCTTTGCTTAGATTGACACCTCTTGGCTCCCACAATTCTATGGATATTCACTTCTGCTTTAACCGAGGAATCATCGCTAACCTTGGACCTGATCAGTTTGATTTACTCATTGATAACAAAGTATTGGATCAGTTCACCTTACCGAGTCCTAGGACGAGTGTGCACAACCCTGCCAACTGGCTTTTCTATGATCAGATTCCTGAAAGAGAACCCTCACCTGAAACCCCTCAAGCCTATGAACATTTTGATGAGGAAATGCATGTATCAGAATCTGAGCCTGACACTCCTCCTGGTTATACTATGAACCTAATCCTGAAGATGAACCCTTTCCTGATTACGAACCTCTTTCTGTTGATGAACCTATATCTGAGTATGAGCCTGACACTCGTTCTGAAGATTTTGTTGATGATTACACTGTTGATATGACTGATGTCGAGCTCGAGCAACAACAACCCGCTACATCCACCGCATCAGTAAATCAAAGAATGCCTAATCTGAACACGCACGAGCAAGCCATCACTGCACTACAACAAGATGTCCAACATGTGCGCAACGAGCTACACACTTTGCAAATGCAGTTCTTCGATTTTATCGACACCGTAAATGCTCAGTTCGACGAAGTTTTCAAACACATTCAGTCTAATGAGCATAACAATAGACGTGGCTAGATGTTACCGTATTAGATTATTAGATTTTATTTCTAGTTTTAGCAATTTTTATTCATAAGTTTAGATTTTCATTTTTCTGCATTTTACATTCTGCTTATGTTAACACTCAGTACCGGTTTAATTTTAAATGCAATATTCTTTTGATTACTGCTACTGTGTTATATTACACTGCTATTGACTGCAATATATTTGCCTGTTTATCACTTTTTGCTGTTAATAGTATTAAAATTCGATACTGCTCTGAACTGATGGACAATTTATGGTATCTGTCAGAACTGTCTGGTCCCTTGCATGCGTGAACCACTTGCCTACAACAGGAGACGCACGTCTCCATCTGTGTGGGACCAGCAGGAATCATTCAGAGGACAGGAGACGCCCGTCTCCATGCTTTGTCCCCTAGCAGACTGACTGCCTGAGACGCGCGTCTCCCAAGGGCAGCAGTCTGCATTGTTGACCACGCTGCAGCACCCCAATGACTCCATTTTGAATTTTGAATTTGAATTTCAAAATTCATCTTTCAATCTTCCTCATTCTTCCCCTTATTTATTCCATTTAAACACCATAAACCTCATTCATCCTCCATCATTTACCTCTTTAACTCTATTCATTTCCCAATTCTCTACTCCATTCAAACATCAAACACCACCATTAATCCATTTTAATTCCCCATCAACCACACCATTTTCAAACCTCACTATAAAACCACACCACCACCACTCTTCTTCTTCACAACCTTCATACCATTCTCTATTCTTCTACACTCCATTTCTATTTTTCATTTTCATACTCACCATGCCTCCACGTTCATTCATCCGTAGTGAGCGTCCCGAGAGACCATCTCCCGACCTTTCAAATATTATCTTCCGAGATGATGACAATGATGCTCAACGAACAAAATATGTCGCCTTCTACGAACGTTCGGTTGTTCCCACAAAATTTGTGAACACCGAGTGTCTAGAAACTCTGGGTCTCATTGACGGTGTTACCCGTTTGCTCACTAAATCTAGCCTCCACCATCTTTGTACCGAACCCGTACCTACTTATGAGCCGCTCGTCTTAGAATTTTTTAGTTCTTTCAACTACGACACTCCCTCTAATCAACCACTCTCAACCGGTAGCATCCAATTTCGGATGTTCAACCGTGAATATACTCTAGATCAAGATGTCGTAGCTTCATATTTGCATTTTAATCATGCACCAAATGCTCACCGCTCAATCTTTCAAGAACTCAATGGTCGATCTTGGGAGGATCTCGCTTTTGAATTTTGGTTCAATCTCACTGGAGAAATTCCTACCGGTTGGAGAGTTCTCCATGCTTCTCACATTCAAAACCCCGCTATACGTTATTTTCAACGTGTTCTAGGGCATACTATTTTTGCGAGATCTAACAACCACAAGGTAAACCAAAATGAATTATTTTTCCTTTACTGTGCGCTTAACAATATCCGTTTCAATGCCGCACCGTTTATGTTCCAACACATCCAAGGCTTAGTCAACGCTCCCGCTACAAACCCATTCTTGCTTGGCGGAATTATTACTTCCTTGGCCTGTGCTTTAGGTCTTGGTGACGAGCTCCTCTCACTTTCACATCTCATGAAGCCTGCTCAGTCACTCGATCTCACCTACTGCCGTGACTCCCACTTGGTTTCACCCCGCCATGATGGCCGATACACTTTGGTCGTCAACAAAGTTCTTATTCCTTATGTCATCCTTCCATGCCCTGAAAGAATCAACATCCGTTATGTTCAGCGTTGGAGGCTTATTGAAGACAACCCTCAAGATAACCAACAAGAACATCCTAATGAACCTATGGATGCAAATGAAGAAGAACTCAACCAAGGGCAAGCTGATGTCAACCAACCTCCTCCAAACAACCCTCCGCCTATCACTCTTGAAGCCATGTATGCTGCAATTCAACGACAAGACCACCTATTTCAAGCTATGCAGACTAACCAAACTGAAACAATTAGGCTCATCCGAGAGATGCAACAGGAGCACCGTGACTATGCTATTAGGAACGAAAGTCAATACACTGAAATTGCTACATATTTGCATGATCTTGACATTCGTGTGAATGACTCTCCTCCTGATAGACGTCGCCGTGTTCGTACAAGAGGCGCAAGCAGTTCTCGCAACCGCAACAATGAGGAGTAGTTCTTATGCACTGAGGACATTGCATCATCTAAGTCTGGGGGAGTCGTATTATTTCTATTTCCTTTAGTTTTATTTTTCCCTTCAGTTATTTCCCTTCCTTGTAATGTTTTTCTAATTCAATAAAAGAATATTTATGGAATTTAAGTCTTATATGTATAATTCCGTAGTTATTTCAATTTCTTCCATTTTCTTGAGCCATAACAAAAATTTTTGCTCCTAAACGATAAACACAAACCCCACACGCTCGAGAAATACGAAGCTACTCAAACACTCAACGCATTGAAACTGAATATAGTCAATATCCTTATTGTCCCAACACTCTAAAACCCCCAAGTATGCGTAACCGATTTGAATACCCGTTATACCAAAACCATCGACTTTAAGTTTTGAAGTAACCCTTAGTAGTTTATTCTAGCAGTCGGCACCGTCTTAGATACAAACTACGCAGAGAGTCGATGAATATAAGTGTATGATCCTCATAATAATAATTATGTGCTTAACCATAATAAGAAATGTGCCTACTAAGTAAGGTGATCCTCACAAGATCATTTAACCTAACGGTCGCAAATCTCAAATACAAAGAATTTAAAAACTCATTGTTGATTGGTTCAGAAGTCATCTGGTACTGAACTTGGTAGGAAGGACTATTGTCCGATTCCCCACAATCTACAAGTGAGTGCTAAGGAGTATACCACATATTGTGCCAGAACTCCATGAGAAGGATCATAGTCACTAACCGACTACTCTGCTATGTGCGTGTCAAGATAATGGGCTTAATGTGATTGCGCACGAATGAAAAGGGTAAAACATGATGACGAGTCAAAAGGTCGAGCTATAATGGCATGATTCGGATTGGTATGCATACTGGGAGTTGTTTAGTGTTGTTACTATAAGTTTATTGCTAGGATCATTATCATTATTTTCAAATAAGAACACTATGTAGCTGAGTATGACCGAACGACATGGTGGAAGTGTGTTTCATTTATCTTTATCTTATTATTTTGCTTGAGGACAAGCAAAGGTTCAAGTCTGGGGGAATTTGATAACACGACTTTATATCGTATATTTAGCTTAAAATCCATAGATATTTATAGCATTTTCCATTTATTATGTTAATTTATTATGATATTACGCGAGTATTTGCTTTGTTTCAGGTTTTACACTCTAATTACGACTATTTGCGAAAAGGAAAGAAAATGGAGCTTAAATGACCAATATTTATGCCTAAAAGATGAAAAAGGAGTGCTGAAGTGAAAGAGGGGTGCAATTAGGACCCAAAGGCCCAAAGGAGACGAACCAGCCCAATGAAAGATCAAATGTGCGTGGCCCAAACCACACAAGCTAGTGGAGACGCACGTCTCCAACGTTCCAAAGGCCTCCTCAGCAAAAGGAGACGCACGTCTCCAAGCCTTCCTACATCTTCTCCACTTGAGACGCACGTCTCAAGTCAGTCAAGGCTGCTTCCTGAAGAAACGGAGACGCACGTCTCCACACCCAGTCTGCAAAGTCCCCACTTTTCACGCAACGTCACAGCAAAACCTCTCCTATAAATAGAACCTGCTACCTCACTTCCAAAGAGTCCGATTTCCTGCCAACGAAGTGCTGCCGAAATTGTACCGCGAACCGTATTTCTTTATTCTGCTTTCATTCAAACACTTATTTTCTCACAACGATTTCTACACTGGAAATTGCTGTGAACCTTTTATAGATCTAGCCTTACGTTAGATTTATCGCTTTTATTTCCTTGTTTTATTTACTGCCATTCAAAGAACGATCCAGCCAACCTGTGGTGGAAGTTCAGTACTTGAAGATCCAATTACCATTTATTTAATTCAGGTTTTTATTTACCGCCTTAATTTATATTATTATTGCATGATATATTGTATGCCATTTAATATGCCTATTATTATGAACCGAACCGATTTATGCATGTTTAACCATATTAGTATGTCTGGCTAAATTATTATGATATCGGTATGTAAAGTAAGTTAACCGTAGGGATCCGAAATAAATTGGCTTAATTATATTTTATTAACTATCACTTGTTTTTGGTCTGTATGTCTAATTTAATTAGCAAGTCTTAAAACCAATAGAGCGAAAGTTTGAGGGGTTAAGACGGTCAAAGGTTAAAATCAATAGAGCGAAAGTTTGAGATCTTTAACTGGATAGTAGACATAGGACATTAGTTTTAAGGATGGCGAAAGCGTATTAAAACTAATTAGAACTTATTTATTTTCAAAAATTGTTTTTACACCCGAGCGGGATGGCGAAAGCGTACGTTAGGGATATTAGCATGTTCCGAGTCAACAGAGCGAAAGTTTGAGATTAGGAGATTTAAATAGATAACAACTTCATAAAACGGGCATTTTATTAATTACGTTGTTTCCAAAAAGCTTTTCTAAAATCTAATGGGATGGCGAAAGCGTACATTAGGATTAGGACAGTAATCTAAATCAATAGAGCGAAAGTTTGAGATGAGGATTTTTAATCAACTGAATTAGTAAAGATTTTTAATTAAATTATGCAAAAGCCAATGGACCTTCGGATCACCTTAAGTTAAACGAAATACATACTGATATCTGTCTTTTATTATATTCTTAATTTTTCACTCACTTTCCCTTAAGAACAATCGAAATATTAGTAGCCCTAGCTTTACATAGTAACCTTAGATAACGGTAGATCGATTCATAGTCCCTGTGGATTCGATATCTTTTAAAACTACACGACATGATTGTGCACTTGCAGTCATCAGATTTATAGACACGTAAAGTCGCGATCATCGCTCTGATACTTAACACTCGGGGGGTTGTTTATATTGTTTTTTCTATGTTGTTAATGTTTTAGTTGTCGTCATTATAACCGTTAAATCCAAGTTGAATAACATGAAGTACTTGTTATATTTCCAAGTTGTTTGAGTTGAATAAAGCTGATAGTTGACTGTTATTCGAATGCTATGTATCATTGTTGAATGAAATACAAGTTGAAGTTTTAAGTTGATATGTGATACTCCAATTTGTTGTTTGAAATTTTAAATACTCTGATATTTCTTGGATTATATTTTCGGGTAGAATTGGGGTGTTACACTTTCAATTGGATTACTGTCAGATGTTACCACTCTCTCATTATGTAAAGTTACATGTGGACCTATATGTTACTTTAAACTTATGTCTACAGGTAGAACAATCTCCTTCAAGGTAATGTGTTGCATCACATATTCTTTCAATGAACTCTCATTCTGACTCACCTGCTCACCCACAATCTTATTATCTTGCCCCATGCTAGCTTTCTCCATGCTTACACCCTTGTGATGTTATGAAGTGTTACCTTTATCGACATAATGCATATGGTTCCTAGGAACCACCACTCTAGCAGCACGATCTTCTTCTGCCGACATTTTCTTATTCAACTTTTTGCAAGAACTTATAGAATATCCAATTTCTATGCAATGCGCACAGTACTTCGATAATCTTCCGTATGTTATAGCCATATAGAAGGCTTTTTTCTTGCTCGTTATCTAATTCCATTGATTCACCAAGTGTTGTAGTTGAAAGAGAATCTGTAACTTCATCTTCTGGAAAATATATTGAGACATCAAAGAAAGTTTAATATGTTATTTCAGATGGAAAAACTGGTATGCTCATACATTAAGCGGGAAAAAAGAACATACACACCAAAATTGTATTCAGGTAGATTTTTAACCATAGTTACTTAAATACTATCAAGAAGTAGACAACTACATATGAACCTAAAATTTTGACCACAAGGATTCACTTAGGAATATGCTGATCTAGAGAGACAACTAGAACTTAGTCTCCAAGGAGTTAGAATAAATAAGGTCAAACAACTTTTGCATTACATTTCGAAGGAATGAATAATTTATAAATCTTCTTAAATGATCAAATTAATTAAAAATCGTGCTAAAACCCAAAAAAGGTAATTAGAAATTCTCAGCAGTGACCTCTCACTTATTTTTCACTCAAAAACTTCATAACACTCACTTAACTTTGTGTTTCGATTTCTCCAATTACAAGGAAACAACTTCGCCATCCTGGTAGAGTAGCATCATCCCTGTTAAAACCTATCACAATAGCAGTGTAAGACAAAACTACAAGAAGCGTAAAACAATAATTGGTAAAAAAAACAAAACTAGAAGAAGGTATTTTATTTACAATACCTTTGATTTTCAAATCCAGGGAGTAGTGTTCAAAACAGAAGCACAAAACCTAGATGCTACGATTATGCATGAAGGATTGTACCGTAGACCTAGAAACTACGAGAGTCATATTAAACCTCAAAAAATCTCGAATGAAAATAAATAAAGCACAAGAAATTAGTGGAAGAAGAATCATATACGAGAAATGCGAACACCAATTGAGTTCTAGAAATGTGAACGACGATGGAGGATCCCTGATTCGTTAACCGTAGGATCATGGCCAAATTTTGAGGGTGGGTTTGCAACACCTATATCTAACTTTTGAATGTTAGGATCTTCAAAATAAGGTCTTAGTGGCGAGATATCATCATCGCACCATAGCTGCATATTTGGAAAAATTTTCAGCTTTTGATTCTTATTAAAAGAGGCAGGGGTTAGAAGCTAAGGCTAGAAAGCTTCGATCGGTAGAAATTTAGAGTAATCTCCATAATGAGATTTATGATGAATTGTGTGTGGGATTGAGTTTATTTAATTGCCTTTGTTTGTGGTTATGTAAAATTGTTGCGGTGTGTGGTTGTTTGTGGTGGTTGTTTCTGATATTGCTTCAATAGTTCTATTGTCAATGAACCTATTGTTGAAAATTGTTCTATGTTGATGTTGGTATAGTTGTTATGTTGTTGTAATAATACGTTGTTGATATTGTGATGTTGGTGATGTGATTATGATTACATTATCGTTATGATTATGCTTTTGATATGATGATGATGATGTTGTAGGCCTATGTCCAGTGTTGTAGTGACAATATAGGCTTATGCCTTTTGTGATGATGATTACCTCTAATAATTGGTAATAATAATGATATAGGTGTATGCCTCGTGATAAGATTTTTGTTGTGTTGTATGTGATTGTTGCATTCATTGAGTCGCATCCATTGCATAATGCATGCCTGAAAATTATGGCAAACACGACAGCCTGAAAATTATGGCAAACACAATGGCCTGAAAATTATGGCAAACACGACGCCTTGAATATTATGGCAAACACGACGGCCTAAAAATGGCAAATGTTTAAGTTGCCCTGAAAATGGCAAAAATGACGATGGCCTGAATGGAAAATGTTTAAGTTGGGGGTTTTACTCCAAATGGTACCACATGCATATATATTGTTATGAGTCGCATTTCGAGTTGATTAATTGTTGTTTATGATGTTGTTGTGATGATGGATAAATGTTGTATTAAATTGATAATTTTGTTGTAATACGTTGTTGATGACTTAGTGTGAAATTATGCTAACGATTTTTTGTGACAAGTATTGTTGGAAAGATGTGTAATGGTTATTATAACTATTATTATAATTGTTGTTGCTAATTGCTATTATAGCTATTGTTATAATTGTCCTTGCTATTTGTTATTATATTTGTTGTTATAATTGTTATTTGAAAGGTGTGAAGTGGTAAATTATACGATCTGATTTCTATTATATTATTTATCATGCATCGTATTATATTGTTAGATATCTCACCCCATCTTCTGATGTTTCCCCTACCTTGGGAAATAGGCAGGTACTCAAGTATAATTGTGGAAGTTTGAAATTAATTTATGAAGTCTTCATGTTTCTCTATAATAAGTCAAGAGGGTCTTGCTCTGATATGTAGCACTCGGGGGATGGATGATTGTTGTTATGTTTAAATGTTATTATTACCTTAAGTTGAATTATGAATTATCATGTTGGTTTTGAAGTTGTTTAGTTGAATAAATATGTTAAGCGAATTGAAGTTGAATAATATTAATAGTTGCAAAGTGTTTTCAGTGAATAAAAGATGTGATGTTGTTACTGTTGAGAAATTATGATTTCGCTGTTTAGTTGATTAATTGAATTAAAATATGGTTCTATAAGTTCATCCAGGTTCTAAGTGTTACGTATCTGCATAATTATGATTAACGTATGTTTCTTATGTGAAGTAAATGTAACATCCATTGTACGATTAAATTTTCCGCACTCTAATTTTAATAATATTATATGGGTAGAATTGGGGAGTTACAGGCTTGGAGTGAGGGATGTAGGGGAGGTGAACAAGACACTTATTTTAAAGTGGAAGTGGAGAATTTTGACGGAGGATAATTCTATTTGTAGTAGATTTTTATTGTTGAGATATCATTGTCCGAAATTAAAGATGCAAGATCCTAAAGGAGAAATAATTCTGTTTGGAGGAGGGACATAGTTAAGATCGATTTGCTTGATGATATTGTTGCGGATGGTTTTAATGGATGTTTCTAATGTTGTTGTAAAAATGGCAAAGATATTCTTTTTTGGCATAGTTTATGGTCGGGCGATCAAACTCTTTACGAATCATTTCCAGAATTGTTTGATTTATCAACCATTAAAAACTGTGCGGTTGCGGATTTATTGGCATGGAATATCGTAGAACCTTCTTGGGAGCATGAAAGGCTTTTCAGCCGTGGCAGCAATACAGACCCAGCCGCATTGACTGTTTTTATGATGCTCAGTTGGCATTGGTTGCGGGCAGTAGTGGTTTTGGAGACTCCACATCAGTTCGAGAGCTATTCTTTTGTATGGAGGGCTAATCCGGATAATGCGTTTTCGATATGTAGCATTTCTAAATTTTTTTAAAGAACATAAATATTTTGCATGGCCATCAAACATAATTAATTTGCTTCACGTTATGTGGGATATTAGAATTCCTCCTAAGTTGAAAGTGTTTGCTTGGAGATTTTTCGTTGAAAGAATTTCATCCAAAGATCTTTTGATGAAAAGGGGTGTGGTTACCTTAGACAATATGGATTGTGTTTTTTGCGGTAATCTTCCGGAAAATATATCGCATCTCTTTTTTAATTGTTGTATTGTAAAAGAGATTTGGAAGAACATGTATGGTTGGTTGGGGCCTTTGGATGAATTTGAAGGAAAAGAATTCATGGGCTTTGGTCTAATTCAAGAGAAGGTTAAGAACGCTAATCGTAGGGTGAAGATCAACATTATTTGGATAACAATAATTTGGAGTGTTTGACTTATGAGGAATGCAATTATTTTTTAGGGAGATTATTTTTGCTATGATGTGGTATGTTCCAACATCATTTTTTTCTCTTGGAGATGGATGTCATATGGATACATTAAGTATAGATCTATTTACTATGAATGGTTTAAACTTCCTTTATCTTGTGATAACATTTTTTAGTGTTCTTTTGTAAGGGTTGCACCCCTAGTGCGAGCTTTATCAATCAATTGCTTATTAAAAAAATTAATTAGAAATATTTTATTCCTTTCTTCAATTTTGTTTTTGATCGTTGCAGCTTTTGAAGTGGGTGAGACATATCATATCATAAGTAAAGCAAAGTGCAATATGTTCACAAAATGTTCACCGTAGAGTGAGACTCAAGCTCAAGCAAAAGCCACTTACCTTGTTTCACGTGTTTTTTCCGTGTGGCCTAAGAGTATGTTTGGGTGAAATAATGATAATAGTTGGTTTGAATGACTTCTAACTCAAGAAGACATATTTCAAGTCAAGAGGGGGTGAATCATCTACTCTCACATGCTTATCTAATGGTACAGAATATGGATAGTAAAAAGTCAAAAGGGGTGAATAGATCTCCCAATATAAAAATTCCTTTTAAAATATTTTGAGAAGCCTCTATTCTTTTATTGTTTGTTGAATTTAATTTTGTTTAACCATGAAGTTTGTTGAATTTAATTTTGTTTTGTTTGGAAAAATATATTGGCCATTCCAGAACATAAATCCTAGGTAAATATAATTGATTTTTCACTTCATGAATTGTATTTGGTAACTTATAGCATTCATGATCCAGGCAATCCCTAGGATGCAGGTAATATGAGTCTTCTTCTTTATTGTTTATTTTGATTTTTTTGTTGACATTGTACCTGACATTCAGTTTTTTTATTATAGTCTTTATAAGATATCAATAATGGAATTTTTTTATACCAATATTAATTTTTATAATTTTCTATTTACTCTTGATTTTACTATGGTTTATCCTTTAATATTTTCTCCAAATTTAAATTATATTGAGATTATAAACTATTAACATGTTGATAATTTTATATAAGAAATGCAATCAATAAAAAACAAATCATATTATTATTTTTATTTACTCTTAATTTTACTATGGATATAACTATTAAATTCTTGTTAATTTTTTATAAGAAATGCAATCAATATAAATCAAAATCATCTTCTTTTTTTTTTCTTTTTTGGTAATAATCTTATTATTTTATTTACTCTTAAATTTACTATGTTTTACCCTTTATTATTTTCTCTCATTTTAAAATTATATTTAAAATATAAACTAATAAATGATTGCTCCTTTTGTATAAGAAATGTAATCAATATAAAAAAAAATCATATTATTTTCTTTATTCTCATTTTTTTAATGTTTTATCCTTTAATATTTTCTCCCATTTTAAAATTAGATTTAAAATATAAACTATTAAATTGTTGACCCTACAAGAAAATTGGTAGATTGCGACGGTTATTTTAGCAGATTACGACGGTAAAAACTCCCTCAATTTTAAAACTACTGCAGTTTCAATACCATCGCAGAATCGTGTGTCCCAACCTGTTTCGCGATGGTTGCAAAAACCGTCACACCAACCATCGCACTAGTTCACGACTAGTTGGAACTTACATAAACGGAAAATGGTGACGGTTAAAAACCGTCGTGAATATGCCTTTCATTTTTGTTCGCGATGGTTGGAACTATCGTAAGTATGCCTTTGATTTTTAATTTTCGTTATTTGCGACAGTTTAAAATTGTCGTGAACGTGATATCGTGATAACAGTTTAAAGCGCTATTATTTATTTAACTCTACATTTAGCATCAGCTTAAACCATTATTAATTTTTATATTATATTTTTTATTTACATTATTTCTACTATAATATTTTTTAATATAGTATTACTTTTTTTTAATATTATATTTTTCTTTAAATTATTTCTATTATAATATTTTTATTTATAGTATTATTTTTTACTTTATTTAACATGATAAAATTAATTTCAATAAAAAATATTTAAAATCAAATAAGCATCATAATATAAAAAAATATGAGTTCCATTATCATGTAAAATGTGAGTTCCATAATCATGTCATGTAGTACAAAAAACCGAAAACATATCAAATCCTAATCTTATAATAATAAGTATCAATATGCTAAAAATACATAATAAGTTCATAATCTAATTAATTACTCCGAAAGCTCATCTCTAACCATCATCCGATACTCTTCATGATCTTCATAAGTTAGCACATTAAAAAGATAGAGAGCTAGGATCTACAGAGAAATGTATAATTTTGACCATTAATTACTATACATGTAATGTTGTAAGGTCTAATAGAATGAAATAAATTTAATTAAAGCTATTTGAAATGCTTACAAAGAATGATGCTCCAAAACTTATGACAAAGAGCTTTTACAAGTTTATCATAGATATGATGTTCTAACATTTATAATTTTCTACCAATTGAGTTTCAATTCTCAAATATATTTCAACAAATAAAGATATTTGCATCTTTTTTTTTAATCAAGAAATAATATTAAACGGAGAACTAAGGGTTCTCCAACCCGATTACAAAGGAAGAGCGGGAAAGCCCGACAAAAAGAAAAACTACACACCAATTACCCTTACGAAAGAAAAGCGGCTCCTTACTAAAATCGTAAAAAGAGTAATTGGGATGAGTAATCTTTCCACAAAAAGACCATTTCCAAACCAAGAACTTGATGTTTCAAACAGTATTGTTAATGCTCCAAGCTTCCTTCCGAAAACGCACACCATTCCTAAGTAACCAAAAAGACCAAACGGTGGCAAGCCACACCACATCCAATTTACTATCTTTAATCTTACGAGAGCGGAAAAACAAGTGTCACTCCATAAAATGCGGTAAACACTCCTTTTCCAGAATTCCCCCTTTACCAATCCAAAAAGCTATGTCACTCCAAATCTTTGTACCCACCAAACAACCAAAAAAGAAATGATCCCTATCCTCCGAAACATTGCCACACAAAACGCATCTAGAATTTTCAATGGAGAAAGTCATACCTCTGTACACCAAACCATCAACCATTGGAAGCCTATCAAGAAAAAGTCTCCATCCAAAAGCCTTGATTTTGAACGGAACCTCCAATTTCCACGAAAGACCAAAGACATCCTCATGAATGTTAGGTGGTTCGAACGGAATATGGAACTTCAAGTAAAAATTATAACAAGAAGCTACCGAAAAATCCAACAGCGGTCCTTCGGTCCAACTAACCGAGTCCAAACCGTGTCTCCACCCGGTAAAAGCTTCCACTCGGCCCTTCATCTTCATCAAATCCGCTTCTAAAAAATTACCCTCCAAATTTAAACCGAAATCGCCCCAACACCACGCACCATCTTTCCACCCCCCATTCCCGCCACCGAAACACCCTTCAAATTAGAGTTTAAATACAAATCCGGGAACTCCTCTTTCAAAGTAATCCCTTCCAACCAAGAAGTTTCCCAAAACGGCATGTGGAACCCGTTATGAATATTAAATTTAACCTTTTCCACCATAGGATCCGCATGGAAAGAAGAACTAATCTTAACCAAATCCCTCCACCAAAAGGAAGAAAAAGATGAAGAGACTCCACAAAAAGAGAAGGGAGAATTACTAACCTTACTATTAATCAATAATGAGGACGATAAGTCGCCGTACCGGGCTTTCAAGACATCAAGCCAAAGAGAACTTCGACCTTGTAATATTCGCCACCTCCACTTGTTAAGAAGAGAAATATTGAATAAAGCTATGTCCTTGACACCTAGCCCACCTTTCTCCAAGGGAAGACATAAGTCTTTCCAACGCACCCAATGAATCTTTCTTTTCTCCTCAAAACCTCCCCAAAGGAATTTACTTTGCAAACTATTAAATTTATTCACCACCTTCAACGGCATTTTATAAAAAGACATAGTGAAAATGGAGAGGGAACTAAGAACCGACTTCAAAAGAGTAATCCTACCTCCTAAGTTCAAGTAGCGATTAGTCCACCCATCTAATCTAGCCTTTGTCTTGATTAAAAGCGGATCCCAAGTAGATTCCAACCTTGGATTGTGCCCAATCGGAATGCCAAGGAAAATAAACTTGCTTTCCTCCACTTTACAAGATAAAAAGTGAGACGCTGTTTCCAAAAAATGAGAACTATGATTAATACCAATCAACTTACTCTTGTGATAATTAATCCCAAGACCTGATACAAGTTCAAAGGCTCTAAGGACTGCCTTAATCGCCCGAATATTCTTCCAACTACCATCACCCACCAATAAAGTGTCATCCGCAAATTGAAGGATGTCCACCCTACTCGTTCCTTCGATGACAAAACTTTGAAAGTCATCTAACTCAATAGATTTTCTCACCAAGGTCGTGAGTGCTTCCGCTACCAAAACAAAGAGAAAAGGAGAAAGAGGGTCTCCTTGTCTCAACCCTCTAGACACACTGAATTCTCTCGAAGGGCTCCCATTCACCAACACCGACATGTCGCTCTTGAACACCAATAATTCCATCCACTTCATCCATCTCCTCCTGAATCCCATAGCTTTGAACATGAAACGAAGAAAAGACCAACTCACCTTATCGTACGCCTTTTCGAAGTCGACTTTGAAAGGAGTACACTTACTTCCCGCCTTCCTCGCGTAATCAACCACCTCATTCGCAACAATCACACCATCAAGAAAATGCCTTCCGGGGAAAAACGCAGTTTGGCAAGAAGAAATAATAGAATTTAGCACCTTTTTAAGTCTCCCCGCCAAAAGTTTAGCCGCCACTTTATAAATACAACCCACCAAACAAATGGGCTTATAGTCATCCAAACTCAAAGGGTTATGTTTCTTTGGAATAAGAGTCAAAAAAGAAGAAGTGATAGCCTTAGACAAAGAACTCCCTCCAAAAAAGTAGTTGAAGAAATTAAAGAAGTCTTCTTTAATAAAGAACCAACATCTTTTGAAAAAGAGAAAAGAATACCCGTCCGGACCCGGGCTTTTGTCTCCTCCACAATCCCACACCGCCTCTTTAATCTCATTTTGAAGAAAAGGTCTCTCCAAAAACTCCACCTCTTCCTTACTTAAAGTATTGAATGGGATACCCTCTAAAGAAGGTCTAGAGAACTCCGATTCCACAAATTTCTCCTCAAAATGCTTGAAAACCGTCTCCCTAACCTCATCCACCATCTCCGCCAAACCTTCCGAATAAAGAATAGGACCAACATGATTGATTCTCCTTCTTTGTTTCAAATCTTGTGGAAAAAACTACTATTGGAGTCTCCTTCTCTAATCCAACTCAATCTAGACTTTTGAAGTAACATATTTTCTTTTATCCTCAAATTCTTCCCAAATTTACTACACGCTTCCTTTCTAAACTCCATAGTGCTATCAAAGTTGAAAAAATTGTCGGAGGCCAATTTTTCGTCGGCCACATTCATCTTGCTAGCCCCATCCTCCATCTCCAAGTCAATTCTACCAAACACTTCCTTATTCCAAGTCCTTAATTTATCTTTTAAAAGCCTTAGCTTTTCCTTTAACACGAAATCTCCTCTTCCCTCCACCTTAAGACTTTTCCATTCCTTCTCGACAAGAGGAATAAAAGAGTCGAAGCTAAACCATTCATTGTTGAACTTAAATGGTTTTGGACCCCAATTCCTTTGGTCCTTCAAAATCCATATTGGATAATGGTCCGAAATATCCCTATCACCAATGAATTGACCCATAACCTCCCATCTAGACACCACGTCGTTAGATACGATAAAGCGATCGATTCTACTCATCGACTTCCCATCACCGCTAAACCAAGAAAACTTTTTTCCTTTGCAAGGAATGTCCACCAACGCGCTTCTATCAATGAACTCCGAAAAAAGCTCCATATCTCTTTTATTCACGTGCACCCCTCGGCCCTTCCTTTCTCTAGAGTTTTTAATCGCGTTGAAATCCCCTCCCATAATCCAATCCCCATCCTTAAAAGCCTCCTTTAACTCAATCAACTTCTTCCATAACTCAGTCTTTTTATTCAAAAGACAAGGCGAATACACAATAATCACATAATAAAACTTATTTTCCCAACAAGCTTTTATTCCTAAGTAGCCTTCACCTTTAAAACTATTAACAACCTCCACTTTGTCATTCCATAAAATGAGCAATCCTCCCGACCTACCTAGCGAGTTGGAATAAGAAAAACCTACCTCCGTAGAGTACCAAAAAGACTTGGCCAAATTAACATCCATGTTGACAATCTTTGTTTCTTGAATTAAAAACACATCCGCATTACCTTTTTTAATCAAAACGCTAATCCTCCTTCTTTTGAGTGCATTCACTCCCCCCTAATATTGAAGGAACCTATAATCATTGATATTTGCATCTTTGCATCTATCATACCCCTCTCTATCATTGTATTTCCCCATTTATACAAATACTTTTCTAACTAAACAAATAGTGTTAACTAAAGAAATGTTATCCTAACACCAACACAACAAAGGTGTAATTTAGTCCGTTAATTTGGGACATAGTTGATTGAACTCGGAAAAATAAACTATTGAGTAGATCAGGGGCCCCAAGTTTAGATGCAAAATATACAATGTGAAGACTTATTGTCTAAGCAAATAAAAATTACCTGTGTAAATTACCTCTAACTCTCAAGTCAAATGTGATTCCTCCATGACCAAAAGTGAGTTTCCAATAAATAAAGCTCGTTCATATTTTATTGCCAACATCGGTGGAAGAGTTAACTGAACAGCTTCAATTAAGTAGCAAAAAATCTAATAAGTCTTCATTTTGGTCCTTGTTATATGGCATACACTATTGTTGACACAATTGTTATACTCTAGACTCTAAAAGAGTAATCCTCCCATGTAAGAAATAAACACTTTAGAACAAATTAATTTTCAAAATAATAAACTTATCGTGTTTTCCACTACCTTTGAATCTACAAGCCATATCTTCCTACGACTCTCTTCAGTAGGTGCTTTAGTCTGCTGCATAAATAAATAGAAAAACATCACCAATTAAAATGAACTTGATCTTTCATAAAATAGGAATTACTAATGTAAAAAACAATGAATAGTTAATTTGTTCACTTGCTTTGACATCTCAAGAACAATTAGCTTTGCTATACTAGTTCCCGCCTGAAAACATAACCAAAAATGAATTAGACAACTTATAGGACCATCTTAAGTATTTTGAGGCCCTGTATAAGTTAGTTATGATCATACTTCTCCAGCACCAAGGAAGAGGAATGTATGCTCAAGTAGGGTACCCTCGATGAGCTTCAAGGCTGCTACAACTCCAGCTAGAACAACAGATGGAGTCCCCTATGAAAAATGCATTAATTAATAGTTTAAGACACTTAAAAAAAGAAAAGAATTCAATAGGTTCAAAAACAACATAAACTAAGCTTGAAATATCTAACAAAATGAACGACAAAAATCCATTCCCTCTAACTAACAACACTGAAAGTTTATCAATATTGTCATCAACAATAATTTTATTAAACCAAAGAGATAGTGATTGACTTACCATCTCAAAATCAATTGCTAACATCTCATGAAAAGGAGATCCAAGAGGAGCATCTTTCAGTCAAGAACATGGATCCATAGCAATACTAATATCACTTATTTCGGAATAAAATAAAATAAAATAAAAACTACTTCAAATATAGTATGAACTGTTTGATAAACAGGAATTTGACATTATAAGAAAATAGAGATTAGCAACCCGCCTAAAATTATTTGAAGTATATATACCTTGACACTAAACACTGTATTTTGATACATTAGAAAACTTTGATGTTCTATTATTTACTCACACATTTAGTCTATTTGTAATTTTTCGGGGGATCAATGGATCAAACAATACCAACACAATAAAATTATTTTTTTAATTGAAAATTTACTGAAACACTTACACCCAAACTCAATAATGTGTCCAGACAGAACTAAAAGATTACAAATCACTGCACTAGCTGGAAGTAGCTATAAACATAAAGCAAATTATAAATGGTACTCTTAACTTGTCCATACATAAGAGAAAAACACAACTTGACCCTACATAAGGAAAAAAATATCTTGGCCACACATGTTACAAAAGCAACTTAAAAAATAAAACATTGGTACTAGAATGCTTTAGAAATGGATGTTATGTTCTTCTGTAGGATGTTTACCATAATATGGCTTTGTCACGTGCAAATGTGACTTCTTGTGGGGATAAGAGCAGCAAGAAACAACACTAGCGAGGACATGAAAAAGGAAGCCATTTTTAGTGATTTTAGTTGGTGTGCATAAGATATAGGGAAAAACAAGGTTTTATACTAGTAAGGATCCTCAACGGAAGTGGAATGTCTCAATTGAAATAATATATTACTGCATCTCAATATTAAGACATCCAATATATCATGCAATTAAATAATATAAAGGCAGTAAATAAATAACCTAAATAAAATAAATCTGAAATAAATTTGGATCTTGGAGTACTCGAACTTCCGCCACAGGTCGGTTGGATCGTTCTTCAGAAATTATTAAGCGTAAAATTTAAAGGCAAGGAAAATAAAAACTAAATCTAACGTGAGGTTAGATCTAAAAAAGGTTCACAACAATTTCCGGTGTAGAAATTGTTATGAGAAAAGAAAGCAATGAATAAAAAAATGCAGAGAAAAATAAATGCTTGAAAAAAAATGAATTCGGCAGCATCTCGTTAGCAAAAATTCGGGCCTGGAGAACTGAAGTCTCAGCCTCCTTTTATAGGTGAGGTTCTGCAGATACGCTACTTGAAAATAGGCACTTTTGACTTGGGACTCGGAGACTCACGTCTCCACTTTTTGAGGAGACCAAGGAAGCAGACTTGAGACGTGCGTCTCATGTGGAGGAATTTTAGGAACGGTTGGAGACGGGCGTCTCCTATAGGTGACGTGGCAGAGAGACGTTGGAGACGGGCGTCTCCACGTCCTGAAGTGGTCTTTTCCAACTCCTTCGTGGGCTGGGCTTGATCTATAGGCCTTTGGGTCTTCTTTGCACCCCTTTATTTACTTCAACACCTCTCTTTCATCTTTTAAGAATAAATAATAATAATTTTTGCTCCATTTCTTCTTTTCACTAATAGTCTCAATATGAACTCAAAACCTAAAACATCGCAAATACCCGCATAATATCATAATAAAAAAATATAATTAAAAGAAAATGCTAATAATACCTATGGATTTTAAGCTAAATATATGATATAAAATTGTGTTATCATGTGTTTTCATCAGTATCATTTCATTAGAAAACCCTAATTCATAGAAACATAACTAGAAGAGGATATGAAAACTCAAAAAAAGAGAACTTGATGTGAGTTCCGAAGTGGACTTGATGCCCTAATTTTCGCAACCATACACAAACTCACCAAACCTATTGAAACTCAGAATCTTATTGATGCCGCTCAACCCCACTCAAACCTACTGAAGTCTATGTGAAAGTGAAATAGCGCTCTTTTATAAAATCTCATCAAAAGAGCGCGGGTGGATAATTTTAAGGGAGGTGACGGTAAGTTCATTGTCGTAACCTTTGATAATTTTTCGGCAATCAGGGGTGGCGGCAAATTCACCGTCGTGACTATGATAAGATTAGAGTTGCCAAAATGAGAATTAATTTACAGAAAGGATTTGCGGAAATAAGGTAGCACAAAAATTTTAGCTATCTTTTAAAAGAGTTTATTTTTAAATTTTGAAAATGTTTTTGTGCCACTGTTGCACCCCAAAATTTGCCCATCTAATTTAATTTATATTTGGCTTATTGCTTAACAATCATTCGCATATTAGGTCATCTAACACATAATGCATCATTAATCAATAATCTGACATGGGATCAAGGATCATAGGAATTAGGGCTTCTAATTCAATCAAGCTTAATTCCTCTGGCTATTCTTTGAGTATCGGATGGGAAATTATGGTTTTAGCTGATAGTCGGTATGGGTTTCCTTCTCATCAGGCTACAAGAGCTTTTCTTCACCTAAAGTCGTCTAGGCCCAAAGAAATAAGGTTTATTTCCTTATGAATGAGTATGGTTGTATCATCACCAATGGATTCATCCTTATGTTTGAGCTAATATTGTATTGAGCAAGACAATTATGAGTGGTTCTCTTTTACTATTCATGGTGCCACGTGTTTGAATCTGGATCTCACCACCGGATTAAGGATTTGTTGTAATTATTAGTGATATAGATTACACGGGTATAGTCAATGTTTGCTTAAATAAAGGACATTGGAAGAATCATCATAAAATATTCAAAGTCGATCAAGTCACTGGGCTTTCTTGCTTAAATTAAATTATATTTGGATGCAATTCATAAGAGAAGGAATCAGAGATCATATGCAGAAGATTTAAACTATGGTCAATAAAGTCAACCATAATAGACTGATTCTTGTTGATTAAGTCATATGGATTCCACTATTTACACTTGACTATCACTATTTTCTTTTAAATACAAGAAAAGATACAAGTTGAAGTTACATGGAAAACGTCTACATTCCACAAGAGCAATTAAAATGTTATACACATTTCATTCAGAATACAAAATTCATCAAGACAAATTCAAGTGTCTATACAAAAATTCCAATCCATTACAAATTTCTAGTGCCAATGCAAAGGAGGAGAGATATATAAAAAAAATGTTGGATTCCTACTTCCTAAAGCTTATCATCAACATCATAACATTTCAATATTACCGCAACAGCACCCTCATCCACAAGCACTCGTACAACCAAGTTATCTTACTGCGCAGACATCATGTAGTTCATCATCTCGTTCATCATCTCATATGCAGTCACAGTCTCATCCTCATAAGCAAGAGGCTGAGGTGAATGGAAAGAGTGTACAGTCTGTTGCTAATTATGCACCGCCCAATAACGAATTTGCAAGGGCAGAACTTCACGATCCCAGCCCAGCCATAAAACCATATCATACATGAAGAAACTGCCAAGCATCTACATACAGTCCCATACCAAACCAGCCCTGCATTTAACATCACATGGTCAACAGAAATTCAGCAAGTGACAGTTACAACCAAACCCTTTAAACCAATCTTATAACCATATAACATTCACTAACAGTTATACATAACCTCTAAACCATTCAACAGTTTCCTAGCAGCTTCTAACAGTTTTAACCAACTGTCAAACTCAAAACAGAATTATAACAAATTCTAACAGAAATCCATAACTGACCCTAACTTCTAACAGCTCTATAACAGATTCATAACCTCCTAACCAAACTTGTAACTACCAATAACCACTAACTGATTCCCTAACAGTTTGTAACAAACTAACTAACCATTCATAACAGTTGTAACAGAAAACCCTAACTATCTCCTAACATCCAGCCAACAGAATCCAACTAACCTATAGTTAAATAACAGATTATAACAGAACCATTTTCCATAACCATTTTCTAACTAACTGTAACCGATTCAGTTTCATCATAACTACCTAGTTCTTAACCTTTCTAACTAATTCATAACCATAACAGAATTATCTAACAAACTTTCAACAGAATCAGAAACTAACCTCAACTGAATCTCCTCTTTACCTTCACCTATATATATACCTGTGCTCCTTCTTCAGAATCAGGTCCACCACTTTATCACCATTCATTTCACACCATCTTCATCTTCATCTCTCCACTTCTTCACACAATCTTCTTCACTTCACTCATCTCCATTTTCTTCTCATCTTCAATCATTCATCTCTCTCCACTTCCACCACCATCTTCATCATTCATCATCATCTTCATCTCTACACATTCTTCTTCCATCTTCAAACCTCTTCCTCAATCACTTTCTCACCTTCTTCACAATCATCATCTTCGCTTCTCAGCCTGCATGCTGCTTCACAACCTTCAAACTCATCATCTTCCTCTCGATCTCTCTCAATCATCAACCTTCTTCCATCTTCTTCAGACCTTCAACCAAAAGAAACACTGCAACCTCACAGCATCTCATACCTTCTTCATCTTCGAGGCCTTCTTCCATTCAAGCACAACATCAACAAGTATCAATAATCTTCAATCTTCAGTCACGCTTCGACGTCATCATCGTCTTCAACTGAACAACAACATCACGCAATCAACAAGATTCAGAATCGCAAATCAAAAAGCGGAAAAAAGAAGAAAGCGGAGAAGAAGAACAAAGAGGCTACCTGAATCGAATTGTCGCGTTTATTTCGCCTAAAATCTTCGGTATTCTCTTCATCTCGCACGATTTTTCAATCCAGCTTCCTCCACCATTTTCTCCAGAAACCATCACCTTCATCAATCGTGAGCTTCACTCGAGACGTTAAATCATCATCATCACGAAATCGAAAAAAGCACTGGATCAGTGAGGGAGCGAAGCAGAGATGACCGGAGAGATGATAGCGGTTGGACGGTGTCGTGAAGTTGATCGGAGAAGGACGCCGCCGCACCACCGTCGCGAGTCGTTGAGAGGGAAGAGAGTCTGAGGGTGATAATGTGAACGGTCATAACTTTACCCTAATTCCCAATCTCCATTTTCCTTTTTTATTTAATTAATTGTTTTGTTATTAATCAGTTTAATTGCAATTAATTAGAGCTAATTGGACATTAACCAGAATTTTATTTGAATAAGATAATAATCTGAAATAATGTTGATTTGGATCAAATGTCCTTGGGCTACACGAATTCCTTAATACACCTCCTTCTGGCCCATGCATCCTGCGTTTTTTGGCTAAATGCCTTCCCAACAAAAATACCTTTTGGGCCAGACCTGGGCCCTGCGCCCTTTGCTACGCAGACCTTAATATTCAATATCACATCCCCTGATTCACATTTGCTTTATAATTAGGATTAAGACTTTTTTCACTTAGGTTTTCCTATCTTTTTAGATGACTTAATGATAAAATTACTAACTTCCTTTTTAAACTTTGATACAATTTTTGACATAAAAAATAGAATAAAAAATATTAGTTTTAGGCTATTTGTTTTTAGTCTTTTACTTGACTTGCAATCCAATTTCTCCCATTAAAATCAATATAAAAATAGTAGTATTTTATATCATTTTTGTACTATATTTTTGATTTGTTACTATATGCTTGTATGCCAATTTTTGTACCATTGTGTTACTCACTATTGACTTCTAATTGTGACTTTATTTTCATGTTTCCTTAATTCCTAACCTTTAGGTAGAAACCATGATAACATTAGGATATAGAAGTTCCCATTTCAATATTAGGCTAGTTTTCACTTAGGCTAGTTTCTTTTCCTTTTCAACTTTAAAACATTTAACAAATGCTTGATTTTAATCCCCTTAAAAAATACCAAGAAAACACTTAAAAAACATTAATAAAAAAGTGAAAATCATTAAAAAGGGAATGAAAGCTTGAATCTCCCTTGCTTTAGGGAATCATTCGAGTGCTTGGATCTCCCTTGCTTTAGGGAACCATTCGAGCGTAAGTTCCCAATTTCTAAAAAACACAAACCAAAGAGCAACTCGAGTCTCCCTTGCTTTAGGGTTCCACTCGAAACGCTCAGAATCTCTTCTTCATCTCGCCTCCGAGGCATTCTTTCCCTTAATCGGACATGTTGCTTCCTTTCGATCGCAGACTGGTAACGCATAAGACTCCACTCAACGAGCTGCTATCCTGACGCTAGATTGCGAATGTAACTCCGTCCACTAAAAAACACAAAAACAAACAAAAACTAAAGAGCCGAACTACGGCGCTCTGATTCCTGAAAAGGATACGTAGGCATTAGGTCGCGGGGCCTAAGCGAGCACAATTATTTATAAACCTTATTTTCCCCGTGTTTCTTCTTCTTTCATTTGCATGCATTCCCTTAGCATTAAGCTTTAGATTTATAGTACACACCCTTTAGATAGCAACAGACATAGGTGGATACCATCGAGTACGATGGGCGTGAGGGGTGCTAGTACCTTCCCCTCGCGTAACCGACTTCCGTACCCTATCTTTGGTCGAAAGACCTCGTTCTTATTCATTTTAGGTTTGCTGACGTTCCTTTCCTTTTAGGATAGATATGTTAGTGGCGACTCTGTTGTTCACATTTTCGCGAGCGTGCGACAGCCACTAACTTTAGTTTTAGAAAGAGGTTGTTATAGTTATCTCGATGATTTTTTTATTCAACTAATTTATTAGTATTTTTAATTTATTAGTATTGAAGTTAAAAAAATTGTTACGAACTATTTATTAAAAAATAAATAATTTTTAATTATAAATAGTATTAAAGGATTCTTTAAATTAAAAAATAATTGCAATCATATTTTAAAACTAAAAGATGAATTCTTACCACATTAAACAATATTTTTAACATGTAGTGGTTAGAAAACACAAGTGGGAGAAAGACAACACATGCGCGACAGGTGTTTTACCATCGCAAAATGAGTTTTAAGGCTGCTAATGTTACCGTCGTGATATAGCTTTTGCTAATGATGAAAGATTAAAGAGGGCGACGGGTTTTTTACTGTCCTGAATTAAGTTTTAGGGCGGTTAATTTTACCGTCGTGACATAGTTTTTGGTGAGAAATCCATGTGATGAAAGGTTAGAGGGGGGGCGACGGTTGTTTTACCGTCATAACAACAATATTAGGGCGGCTAATTTTACTATCCTGATATGAATTTTAAGGACGGTTGGTGTCAACCGTCGTAACCATTGTCTCTATATTACAGCAATTATCAAGTAATTATCGCAATTTTTGTGTCGTAAAACTCTAATTTTCTTGTAGTGATATAATTTTGTATAAAATAGTCAAATAATATAAAACAAAAAATTATATAATACTAAAATTTTAAAATTTTAATATTTAACAATAAAAAAACTAATAAACTTATTTGTGTATAACACGAGTAGAAGTCTAGTTAAAGTTATTAGTAATTAGTTGTTAAATTTGATAATTCTCTAATTACATGATTGACATTAATTTTAGTAAAATAAATTAGGCGGTAACATGTTAAACAGGATGTTCTAACTTACAGAAAATTTATGTTGAACAAAATGTTCAATCAACTGCAACTATAGAAACATGTCGAATAAGATGTCCTATGCATGAATCATATGACATTGCGTTTGAGGACACCTGGGCTGGGCTTTTTTGATCTTTGTGTTACTGATGCAAAATATTTTAAGAATATTATGCAATTCAATATGGCGCATAATTCAAGGATAAAAGATTCTATCTGGTTTAAATATGTATTTTTAGTTTCTAAGTATGGAAAATATTTAGGAAACTATAGATTGAAGACCTAATTTTATGGATAAGATTTAGCATATTTTTAGCAGTCTCCTTGCTGGGTTTTGAAGCCCAAATCCATACCAGATGTGTGCTTTAAATAGAAGACAAGAAATCTAATTGAAGAGTAGAACTTACCGAAGAATAGGTTAGGGTTTGTGTAAATTTTAAGCCTCTCTAATATCATTCTTGATAGAATAGTATGATTGTTTTCTCAGTTGTACGTTTTGTCATGCATTCATAAGCTATTAAGTATTAAATGTATGTATGTCACTTAGGTATAATTGAGACATGAATCTAATGGTGTGTTGCCTGTGTCTCAAGATATTGTTCTTGATCGAAGCTTTTAAGAAAGATCCAGTATTCTTGTTAATTAAGAGGTTCTTAATATAGTGTCGCTTGTAATTGAAGATTAAGGTAAAGTCACTACCTAAAAGGTGCATTTACCTACAAGGCATTGATACAATGGTTAGATACGTATTGCCTAAAAGGCACTGATTCATGTCTTGGCAAGCCACGCAAAGCTGCTCTTGGATAGTAAAGAAGATTATACAAATAAGAGACATTGTGTGTGGAATAACAGACTGGAGGAAAGATGTTCAATAGGGTAGGTACAAAACTGAAGATATGTACAAGGAGCTGCATGGTGTGGAAACTCAGGTGGCATGGAAAAAGATGTTGTGGGATAACTATGCACGTCCCCGTGCGGTGTTCACGCTATGGATGACCTTGATGGAAATATTGCCTACTAGAGATAGATTGATCAAATATGGTGTGACTATAGATAAATAATGCTTTTTTTGTCCTAAAGAGGAGAGTATCAAGCATCTTTTTTTTAGTGCCAAAATACACGAAAAGTCTAGCAGAAGGTCTTAAAGTGGATTGGGCTTAATAGACAACCCACCGATTAGATGCGGGAAACCAGTTGGTTGATTATGGAAACGAAGAAGAAAGCTTTTAAGAGGCAAGTCCTACAGATAGCAATTGCGGAGACAATTTATGAGCTTTGGCATAGTAGGAATGACATGAGCTTTTCACATAAGCATATGAGTCCTAATGTAGCAGAGGTGATTATCCGTAAAATCAAACTTAGATGTGGCATGTATAGAAATCTAAGTACACACATTATGAATTATGCTTAGCTTAGTTTATTATTGAACTCCTAGATCCAAGCGATCGGTTGTAACTATACGTTTTTTGGATAATGAGAAATTATACTTTGACTCCAAAAAAAAGAAGATTGAGGTAAAGGGTCGTAAATATTAGTAATTGGGATTATTATTATGAGACACCATTGCAGTGATTGGAAGTGAGAGGGGTTTCTCATATCTAGGAGATTTCTAGGTAGAAGTTGCATTGGTTAGGGATAAAGTGAGAAGTTGTAAACCGGAGGTTGTTTAGCTTCGAATTGATACTACTAATGGTGGATGTCCTTTCTCACTTGGTAGCCCCCAGAGTAGGTGTTGTTGTACACCGAACTGGGTTAACAATTTTGGTGTGTTGAGTTACTTTCCAACCTTGTTTCTAAATCATGTTTACCTTGCCATTGTATGTTGTTTAGTGATCAATGTCTCAACATCTCTTAGGACATATGGGATTTGAAGGCTAGAATTTCAAAATTAATATATTTTTTATAGTTATTGGGTGTTGAACCCATGATCTCTGATAGAGAATAAATTTTTTCAAATATGAACACCGGCTTTAAGAGGTGCCGCATGGGAATGAAGATGGAGTTTTAGAGGTGTCACATGGGAATATATTTAACTTGGTAAAATATATTGAACGCGGCATAACTTATATAACATAGATAAAAGTTCGTGGCTCTGATTTAACATATATAAATAGACTTTAACGAATTTGTATATTGTCTACTTTAATATAATATAATAATAAGTTGATTTTTTAATTCACTTTAGGAGAAATTATCAACATTAATTTTTAATTCTATAATGCTTTATACAACATATAATTTCATATCTATTAACAATATATAAAAGTTAAAGTACCTGGAAATTCCACGATTACCCTAACTGAGTTTAACTTCATCTAATGTAGTAATTAAGGGCAACTTAGTCCTTTTGTTAAATACTGCAATATGGTTGATTGTAATTTGAAATTTGCTGACATGGAATCACTACAAAAAAAATTGTACTATTAATCTTTCCCACATTTAAATTTTGTTTTTTTATTTTTCCACATTGCATGCATTGAGAATTACAAAACATAATGATGCAAGATACTAACGTGATTTGTTTTATATTTCTTGGCTCAATAAACCTTTCACTCTTCTCAATGCATTGAGTAGTGAAAGGTCACATTGGAAACCATCTATGCTACACTCTATTTCTCACCTTTACTTCTTTTGATTATATTCTGCTTCTTTTCAATAAAAATCTAATCTTCTTTCAACCTCACTCTCTCAGTATGTCTTAACTTCTAAACAAGTTCACCTTCATCTCAGTAAAAAACTTTCTCTCTGAAATCTTGACCTTCTATGCTAACTATCTCCATTTGTCGTTGTCGATGGTCCTAAAAGCTCTGCCACGAACCATTTCTCCGGTGAGACTTCCTCAACCACGACGCCGAACTGCTCTATGACGCCGTGAAGCACCTTTTAATTCGTCAGAAACATACGTTGTGTGCACCTAAAATGCTTCAACAAACCTCGCCGGAAAATAGTTCAGATCTTAAAGAAAGCAACAAAGGAAGACATCAATTGAAGGTACCAATATTTCTCAAATATGTAATTGTGAAGCCTTAGATCTAACTGAGTTTCTATAATCAAAATCATATTCTATATGCCAAATTTATGTTCTGCATATCTATGAATTTGATTTTCAATTTTAACTTCTGATTTTCTAATATAGTTTTTGTTTGTTTTAGGATTTTAAAGAGACATGGAGTTGATTTGACGAGAGAACAGTTAATGGTTTTTCTTTAAAAATTCTGCAACATTGTAGCATTGTAATATATAACAAATGATTTAATGAGAGAACAGTAAATGTCATTTGAACTGCTTCCTTCTATTCATCATCAAAGTTTCTTCTTTTTCTATTACTATTTCATCATCAAGGCTTCTCTCCTTTTTAAAGTGTATCAATTTAACAATTTTCTCTATTTTCCAGGCTGAGTTTTAGAGGAAGTTTGAATGAGAATTAGGTTAGAATTTTAGATCTGCAGCAAGTTTGTTCAAGGGGTTCTTATGGTTTTTCCTGAAAATTCTGCAACATTGTAGAACCATATTGTTTTGCACGGGTGCAGTTACCGTGCATAGATAAAAATCTATGCACCATGCATAGATCATTATGGACCCTTGGATCAAATTCTAGACATCAATTGTTATTACTCAATACTCAATACTCACTACTTATTACTCAATACTCAATACTCAATACTAGATTTCCAATGACTTATGTAGGCTTATGCATGGTGCAAAAGGAAATCCTTATGCATATTAGCCAAAGCCGTTTTGCACTATTCACGCTATTGTTGTTTGTGTAAAGCAATATTTCAAGTTTGGCTCTTATATATCTATTTTGTTTTGACATGTGAATAATAATACTGATTTAACAATCCCAAATTATTTATCATAGAAATAATAATATTCCTAAATTAATATATAATAATAATAATAATATCTGTCATTAAAACCTATAAAATCTTATAATCCGTACACTACCTTTCAAAATCTCTTCATTCCAAGATTTGAAGAATTTTTAATTAGTTCAATTAACTAGACACTTTTTTAGTAGATAACTTATGTAATTTATGATAAAAATGATTTTTTTAATAAATAAATTATTAATAATTTTAATTATAAATTAAATTAGTTATATATTCAACTTAATCTATCATATATTTTTATATATGATGTAATGTCGATGCAAAATATTATATCATTTTTCTTTTTTTTTTAGTGAATACCTTTTCTTATTATAATTTTGTGATTTTGAATAATCAAATATTCTTTGCTAGATTAAAATATTCTTTGGGAGTATCTTTTAATAATAATATACGGTTATCAACTATAAAATTATTATATTTTAATAGTTATAATAAATTTTAATAGAAAATAAATTTCAAATTTAAATTTTAAGAGATAATAATTATTCAATAAAAAATATTATAAACTTGGCACAATAATGATAGGTGAATACACAAAAAAATATTCACTAATCATTCATACAAAAAAAATATTACAAATATTTATTTTTGATAAAAAAACACGGGACATTTTTTTTAGATTATTTAATAATCATTCATACATAAAAAATATTGCAAATATTTTTTTTTTGATAAAAAAAGACGGGACAATATTTTTTTTTAGATTATTTTTAATTAATGAGATTCAGCTAAAGGCACACTCTATAAAGAAACAATTGATTAATAATATTTATTGTACCGTTGAAAGAAATTTAAAGGTTAAAAGAAATGTTTATAATCAACCTATAATAAATTACATTAACATGACTATTATTATTTATATCCATGAACATTAATGTGATATATGTTTATTAAAAAGTAAGGTGATATATATCATTTATCCTATTTATCTTATTTAATTATACCAATTTGAATTAATTTTTTTTAACTCTTTAATAATTAACTTTTTATATCTTAACATATCAATAATAAACTTTGGCCATTTGCATTCTTCAATAATGAATGTAATTATTTGTTATATTTTTAATGTTAAAAATTCTCTTTTTCCAATTACTTAAGCCACCACAAATTAACACTACTTGAAAAATTCAAAAGCCAATAAGCCAATTTTTTTTCAATGTGTTAAGAAAATAAAGTCTAATAATCTATTAAGAAAATAATTTTAAAATCTGTTATATAGATTCTAGATTTTGTTTAAGACCAATTAACAAAAACAGTATATTACATTTTAATATTTATGACATATTTTAATTTGGTGTTAGAAATAATAAGGGATTGAGTCCATTTTTTAAAACAGTATTCTTTATTCTAAAATAACAGCCTTTATTCTAAAATAACAGCATGAACTGTAAAAGAGTACTTATAATAAGGGATTGAGTCCATTTTTTAAAACAGTATTCTTTATTCTAAAATAACAGCCTGAATTGTAAAAAACACTAAGATATTTGTTTAATATAATCTGATATAATTTTTATTTTTAATTATAGTATTCATTTAAATTGCATAAATTTTATTCAATATATTTTATAATGTATTTAGTATTTACGAAAAATATTGATAAATTCATCTATCGACTTTTAATATAATAAAGTAGATTATAGTAAATTTCTTAATTAACCCCATAATTACCAATTTAAGAATGATAATCGGGAGCTTAAAGATAATTATATTCCCTAATTATTACTTATCATTATTTTCCATGCGTAATGATTTTAATTTGCAACATTTGCCATGCATAATGAATTCAATTTTTTTACATCTTCCCAATACATCTTTTACCTCAATAATCTAGATTTTTTATCTTCCAAGACATTGAAAAGTCATCCAACAACATTTTATTTACATTAACTATAAACCTATGACCCCTATCTCTCTATTATATACTCACCCACTATGGTCTATTAACTCTCTACTTGATTGAATGATTAAATATCCTTAAGGATGCAACCATTTTGATTTGTGTGACAACATGTGCATGTGCACGTTGATATGTAACATGCTTTAAGTAAATTTTATTTTTTTGGTGTAATTAAGATAATATTTTAAGTATATTTTATGATTTTCATTTTGTGTTCAATGGAGTGTGTATTTTCAAACATTAAGATATGTATTAGTCAAGATAGCTCATTTAATTAAAATTATTAATATTTTTATTTTAATACTATATTAAAAAAATTAAATTCATATGGGGAATAAACTAAATTTAAGATCTCAATAAATGAAATTGATTACATTTTAAATGAAATTGATCTCAATAAATTTGAATAGTGAATAGGTTGGCTAGGTTGGAGACTGTGAGTAATTTGCATTATTAATCGAAGCTAATTGATGATTATTGTAATTTATTGAAGTTTATTTTATTTAACCATTTGATTAAATTTGTTTGTTTGTTTTGTTGAAAGATCAATTAGCTGCTACTGCTCGGGCAACAGAGAAGTACAAGGATCAATTAGTTGTTTGTTTTATTTTGTTAGTTTTCGAAAATTTTAAACGTATGTTTGTGAAGGGATCTATATGTTAATCTGTTTTGTTGGAATTTGAATGATACCTGAGAAAAGAATGAATAAACATTAAATATTTTATAAAGGAGGTATCATTTTGGCATTGTTAATAATGACACTGTTGATAAGAAAAAATAAATCACACATTCTTAAATTTTAAAAAACAATAATAAATTACTAAAAAAAAGAGTAATGTGAAGTAGGGATGGCAACGGGTGCCCGCGGGTGCGGGTTTTATACTACCCAAACCCGCACCCGAAATTACCACCCGAACCCAAACCCAAACCCAAAAGCTATTCGGGTGACAAAATAACACCCACGCCCACACCCGTTGGGTTCGAGTTTTTTCACCCAAACCCAAACCCGTAACAAAATACATAAAATATATTTTTCCTACAATTTTCTTACAACTTTTCATAAAATATATATATATATATATATATATATATGTATATATATATATATATATGTATATATATATATATATTAATATATATTTTATAATATATAAATATATATATATATATATATTATATAATATATATATATATATATATATATATATATATATATTCGGGTGTGATTTCGGGTTTCGGGCGCGGGTTTCACACTACTCAAACTCGCACTCGAAGTATCGGGTGGCACCCGAACCCAAACCCAAACTCAGTCAACTCGGGTTTTCACCCGTTGACTCGGGTTTGGGTGCGGGTGGACCCCGCGGGTTTGGGTCTGTTTGTCATCCCTAATGTGAAGTATTTACTGATTTTCTATTTTTTTATAAGATATAAAATATTTTTATATTTGACAGTTATAATTAACCTATGTTTGGAAAATGTTAAAATCACGGTAGAAAACAAAAGCTACTCCCACCTGCTTCCAATTTTTATTTCTATTCATATTTTTATTTTTATATATGTTCAAGGCAATTAAATAATAATTACAATAATTATGGTTAAATTACATTTATGGTATACTTTATAAAATTTTATTATTAAATTGAAAACCATTTATGACTATGCAAATTCTTTGGTACCCTTGAGTTTTAGTTGGGTACCGGTACCCTTAGTGTTAATTAAAATAAAATTTTAAATTTTTTTAAATAAAATAATATTAAGAAATGATGTGGCATTGAATATCTTCATTTAATTGGAGGAAGATACCAGTACCCAACCAAATTCAAGGGTACCGAAGTGTTAACCGACTATGCAAATTCCCATGTTATACTTTTTCTATGCATAAATCAATCACTTTATGATATTTGTACATATCCCTTATTACTACAATAAATATTTTATTCATTTATTGAGGAAATTTAAATTTTTCCATATAACCAATTTTTTGTACATCTCTACTAAAAAAAGTTTAAAATTTTATAATTTTAAATATAAATTTTTACTTCTATTTTTTAAATACGTATAAAAATATTAAAAATTAATATTACATACTCTATTTAAAATACGTATAAAAATATGAAAAATATTTTTTTTAAAATGGAAGAAATGTATATCATTAAAACTTTATTAATGTTATTAATATTATAGCATTTTAAAAAATAATAATAAATGTAAATTACCATATTTATGAATAATTCACTTAATTTTCAATATAAACTCAAATAGTTAATAATATAATAATGGTCAAATTATCATTTAATGAATGCAAATTTTCAATAGAATTTTTTAAGTTTCAATTTCAATTTTTAATAGTTTAGATCTTAAATGCAATTAAATTATAACAACTATAATACAGGTTAAATTATCAGTTAATATTATAATTACAATTTATTACTTATGTATTTTAATGTGATATGTTTATAACATATATTGGTCCTTAGGTTTTTAATACTACAAATTAGTTTTGTTTTAATCATTTATACAAAATTAAAATTAGAGATTCTTTTTTCGAAATAAAATATTTTTTTAATGTTTTATATTTTTATGAGAAAATTAATAAGAATCTTAAACACGTTTAAATTAAAAACATTAGCATCTATTTTAAAAAGTTTGGCCTCAATTAATGAATCAATTTATAAATTATAGTTGGTGCCCGCATTTAAATATTAAATTATAAAATTTAACATTTTTTAATCTTCTAAGTTATAAAAATACTAAAACAAAATAAAAATTTTAAACTAAATTTTTTATAATATAGAAGTTAAAAAATTATTTTATCATAATTTAAAAGTAAGTGTTACTTTATTTTTTAATGTATATTGTTGATCCAATTTTTTTAAAACGACATTCTTTTTAAATACGGGAAAAGATGTAACTTGGATATAAACATTTTTATAAACGAAAAAAAAATCTATTTTTGATGCAAATATTTTATAAGGGGAAAAAATGACTGTTGATACAAATATTTTTAAATTAATGATTAGGTTACAAATATTTTCAAATAAGTTACAAATATTTTATAAATTTGAATAAGTTACAAATATTTTATATTTTTTAAACGGAGGAAAGTTAATGTTAACTTATATTATAAACGGAAATAAATTATAAATATTTTATAAAAGGGAAAATACTATTGTTGATACACTTATATTAATAAAGGGAAATAAGTTACAAATATTTTAATAAATTAGAAAAAAAATATTATTGATACAATTATATTTATAAGCTGGAATAAGTTTTAAGTATTTTTATAACTGGGAAAAAAAGCTATTGTTGATACAATTGATTTTATAAAAGGGAATAAATTACAAATATTTTTATAAACGGAAAAAAGTAAAAGTCTAATGTCGATACAATTGATTTTATAAACCGGAATAAATTACAAATATTTGTATAAATGGGAATAATCAACTATTGATACAATTGATTTAATAAGCGAGAATAAGTTACATATATTTTTATAAACGAAAATAAGTCTATTGTTGATACAAATATTTTTATAAACGGGAATAAGCTACAAATATATTTATAAACAACAATAGTCTATTGATGATACAATTTTTTTATAAACGAAAAAAGACTATTGTTGATACAATTATTTTTATAAACGAAAATAAATTGCAAATAACTTTATAAACGGGAAAAGTCTACTATTAATACAATTATATTTATAAACGTGAATAAGTTAAAAAAAATTTATAAATGCGAAAAAGTATATTGGTGATACCATTATTTTTATAAACGGAAACAAGTTACAAATATTATAATAAACAAGAAAAATCTACTAATTATTTTACCCAGCGTTGGATCAAATAAGTGTTTTTATAAACGGTTTCTAAGTATTTTTATAAATATAAAAAATAAGTATAAGTATAATGTTGTTATATTACTTTAATCAATGCATAAAGGTTGCTACATATTTTTTTTTTTATATTTGTGATTATGTCAATGTTTATGATCCGTAAAACAACTTTAAAAACTGACAAATGACATATTGCGACGTGTAATTATTGTTTTAGTTAAAGAGCTAAAATTTGGATGTATTATTAGCCCTTACATCGATATCGAGAAAATGCTTAATTCGTTTTGGTGGGGGGGTGGTCGTAATAATAGAGGTATAAGGTGGATGGCTTGGGAGAGGTTAACTATGCAGAAGAGTGAAGGAGGTTTGGGATTTAGGGACTTCAAAGCCTTTAATATGGCTATGGTAGCAAAACAAGGTTGGAATATTATGACGAATCCTACTTCTCTTGTGGCTAGAATCTTCAAAGCAAGGTATTTTCCTCGCTCCTCTTTTTTTGATTCTAATCTTGGTCATAATCCGAGTTTTGTTTGGAGGAGTTTGTTCAAAGCGAAGGATGTTCTTAAGGTTGGTAGTAGGTGGAGTATAGGTGAAGGGAATAAAATTAAGGTTATGTTGGATCCTTGGGTGCGTGAGAAAGGTAGGTGGTGGGTTGGTGGCCCTCAAACTCAAGAAGTGTATGAGATGTTTGTAAAAGATCTTTTGTTACCCAATGTCAAACAATGGGATGTAGGTAAGGTGTACTCTCTTTTTGATCAGGCGGGGGCTGAATCCATTCTTAAAGTTCCTTTGGTGGAGGATGTTGTGGAAGATAGATTGGTTTGGCAAGAGGAGAAGAACGGTGAATATAGTGTGAAATCGGGGTACAATCTTTGGAAAGGAATGCAAAGCGGTACTATGCATCATGCTGTTGAGGGCAATTGGAAGAGTTTGTGGAATATTTCTGCGCCTCCTAGAGCTAAACATCTGTTATGGAGAATCTGTAGGGGTTGTCTCCCGACCCGGTCAAAGTTGCAACAACATCATGTTAATTGTTCATCGCTTTGTCCTTGGTGCGATCTAGAAGTTGAGGATGATTGGCATGTCTTTTTCGCATGTGTTTCTACTTCCCATAGTTGGCGGGCAGCAGGTTTGTCTTCTTTAATCGACCCCCGGTTACATTCCTTCCATGATGCTAAGTCTTTGATTTTTGATGTCTGTGGTCGGGAGGATCGGAGGGAGGCGGGTAGATTTGCAGTTATGCTTGAGGTCCTTTGGAAGAGTAGAAATAATGTGGTGTGGCATGATTCTCGAGAAGATGCTATTAGAATTGGGTTACAAGCCTACCACAACTGGCATGATTGGTTCCTAGCCAGAGAGGAACATACAGTAGGTGAATCTATTAATAGTGCTATGAGTTGGATTCCGCCTTTGATAAATCAGGTGAAATGCAATGTTGATGCAGGTTATAATAATGTTTGTGGTACTACTAATAGAGGTTGGTGCTTTAGAGATCATCTTGGGAGATTCATCAGAGCAGGTGTTTCTTGGGATGCGGGTTTGTTTTCTGTCCTGGAAGCTGAGGCCATGGCGTTGAAGGAAGCAATTCATCATGCCATCTCATCCCACTTTTCGCATGTTACCTTTGAAAGTGATAGCCAAACGGTCGTCAATTCTCTTAAAGATAAATATGTCGGCTCTTCTGAATTTAGTTTTATCATTAAGTCTATTCAGCATTTGTTACATTTATTTCCGAACTTTGAGGTAAAGTTCATTAAGCGCCAAGCGAATTCGGTTGCCCATTTGTTAGCTAAGGCGGCCAATTCTTGGTCTAGGCGTAGTTTCCTTAATATGATACCTCCTTGTATTGAACTTTGTTTGAGGAATGAAAGTCGTTAAGTTTGTTTTTGTCAAAAAAAAAAAAACATACTACATGTTTAATTTTTATTCCGATAGTCATCCAATTAATATGCGTATTGTTTAAATATATACGGAATAACATCATAAGATAGATCTTATCCACGTAATATTAAATCCAATATCCCTAGTTTGTATTATATAAACTAAATAGCATAAAATACACAAACATATAATAGCATGTATAGTGTATGGGAAGTGGGATGGGAAAAAGTTAAAACTTCATATCATCCATATCACACCTTATAATTATGTAAAAGAGTCAAATTACACTACATTCACACCAATACTCGAAATTAAAAAAAATCAAATTATTCAAATACAAACCAAAGTCATTAGTTTCAATTCACATAGAAATACAACAAAACATACACCTCTACAGAAGAACACCCCTAATACTTGGTGGTGGAACCTTCTTCCAAACAACTTTAACAAGATCAATGAATAACGGAAACTGCGCAGCTGCATAGAATGCGACATGAAAACAAATGGAAATATATAAATAGAACAAGATACCTCCCATCGTATATTTATCTGCGAGCACAAAGAAATGTCCAGCACAAAAAGAAACCAACATCGCAACGATGGATACGAAGAGGGAGCTCAAACCAAAAAGAAGCTTCATTGGCATGTTTTGATGAAACTCTTCGACTTCTTTTCGAGAAGTGAGTATAGAAAGGAACATGACAAGTGAAGTGACAGAGAAGTAAAGTCCAATTAATGAAGATATAGCGAATACTTCAAATGCAGGTTGTCCTTTTAATGCCGGTACTCCTGTTTGTTGATTGCCACCAGGTACGCTACCTGATGTCGCAAAGGAGACACCAGCAATGAGAGCAGCTACGACTGAGCATGATTCTGACGTGTCTTTCAACCATTCAACACTATCTTGTAGAAGTTCTTTGTGTTGCTCCTTAAAGATATCACTAGGGGTTTTTTCTTCATTGTTGAATTTATTATTGAAATGCTCTGGCACTAGTTCTTTTATGTACTATACAAAAATATATATATGTTAGTGCTACTTAAAAAATTTGATGTATAATACTATGATGATAAGTAATAATTAAACTATGATTCTCTTAAGCTTTTGCAATTTCCAAGTATGTTAGACACGGTTAATAATAAAAAATAAAGAGAGATCCTACTTAATCATGATTTCACTATGACAAATTATATGAGACCTTATTTAGTCATATTTAGCCTTGGCAAATTAGAAGGTCACTATTGTAGTATGTCTTATACACTCCAAAGACGATTCATATGTATTAATAAATGTACCTTATACCACTTGATGTCCCACGTCAATTGCATGGCAGCGCCGGATATCCTCCAAGTATTTTCTCTCTCATAAGATGTGTATGCTGCCAAGTGTAACATGGTATTCTTATCTTTATTAACTCGTAGATATAGGTTTTGGAAGACTCCGTCATCTAAGTCATTCTTCAACCGCTGAATTACATGTGGTTGTCTATTCTTTACTGCCAAAAGCAATACATTTTCATTATTAAAGTTAGTCTCACTAACCACACTTTTTGTCTTTGATTCAAGCTCTGACATAATCTCAACTATTCCATGACTTGCTGCAGTCAAATATGCTGTGGTTTTTGCTTTACTTTTCACTTTTGTTTCAGTAAGCATCTTTGCTGCAAGTAATAAACATTTCTTATCAGAAATAATTAGTACTTTATAATTAAGCATCAATTTTTTTATTTTCTTTTGTTCTTGCATTGAGGCATCGCCTAGAAATATAGAGATAATGATGATTTCATACTCTCCATTCCAGAATCAAATCCTAAGTCATCTTTTTGATTGATCACACCACCATCCAATAATGAATAAATAGGTATTTTCATCATTTCTTTCAAGAGCAGACCACCATATATGTGCTTCATCTTAATAGTAATTATTGCCTTTAAGCCTGTAAAATTAATTAAGCAAAAGAGAAATTATTGATCTAGTTGTGAAAACACACTTATATCTACAACATTTATCTCATTTGTGAATTATAAATATAAACTCAAATAAAAGCATATAAAATTAAAGTTAGAAGCATTCAATATACATACCTAGTAGTGACACGATTAGCCTCATGAATACCAACATTTTGCTCATAATTTTAGCAAGAGAATGTGGCTTCTTTTGTGCCATTTCTAAGAAGTCATATATAGGGATTTGTACTTCACTATATTCATCTTTTTCTGCAATGTTTACATGTCTTTAGTAAATAATAGTGAGCGCCATTGAATAAATGAAGCGCAAACTTTGTTATATCCATTGATTAAAATTCTCATAAAAAAGGAAGAGAAAATGAACTTAGCTTTGAACGAATAAAACAAGTGATTACAACCAACTATAATTGATCATATAGCTAACAAAAAGTTGTTATAACAGAAAATAACTCTAACAAAAATATCATAAATAATTCGTGTCAATATATTTGCCAAATAAAGATCCACAGTATTACTAGTTCAGGATTTTCAAAAAACTAAATAATAATGAAAAAATTATAATAAGCGTTAGTTGAACAGAAACATACCGTTCTTTACTTTTGCTTTAAAAATAGTCCTCCGCTTTAAAGATTTCAATACTTCTTTTGCATCATGGTTGCGTAAAGGAAGACCTTTGACACCAAAATTTTGCAAACATCATTAAACAAATTTTAATGAAATTTGACATCATAGTTCAAATAAAATAGGAAAATGTCATTTGGATTTCCAAACTATTTCGTTTACCCATTGGAATATGGTATGGTGTTTCTAAGCTCCAATCTCGATGGGTTTCAACAGTTTTTTAGTCTATATGAACCGCTGGTTATCAAGGTATATTCATGTAGTGTCATGTTAATAAAACTCAATGTTCTCCGGATATAGACCTATTAATATTGTTATAGAGTATTTTTAATATTTTTTTTTATAATCTAGATGTATTCAAAATAAAACTAAGAGTTCTCGAACCTGTTTATAAGAAAGGACGAGACTACGCACAATCTAATTGAAACTCAAGATAAATAAAAATATGAATTTTTGTTAAATTCATAAAAGTTAAAATATATCATGGGTTTTTTATACAACGTCGTTGGCAAGTTAAATGGTATCACACGCCTTGCGTATGAGGAGCCTCTGTGGAATTTTTAATCATTCGTTTCCAAACCTTTAAATAGGATAGAATTTGGACAATTGAAGTACTTATAAAGAAAAAAATTTAAATAACATTTTATAATATTCATAAGTATATGTCACTTACAGTAGTACAAAATTCGTTGCCGCCATGACAGTGTATTTCTACTTATGAAAGCTGATGTCTTAGTAGCAAGAATTTCAAGAGGAGTGATGTCATCCTTATTTTTCAGAATGGTAAGAACTTTGTAGTGATGCATTATTATAATTGCCATATCTGTTGCACAAAATACTTATATTATTATGATTGACAAGATATAATGCTCAATATTATATTTTTACCAATGCGATTTAACTGATTATTTTAATTAAAAACTTAAATGTTTAAAGAGGATTTTAGACTGTAAAGACACATTTTCAATGAATGATATAGTTAAAAAATATTTACCCAAATTCATGTTTCTTTTAATAGGAAGAAGATGTATCTCCAATTTTCCCGGGAAAGAGAACACAAAAATTCTCAGCACTCTAAGTGAGCTAGCCCTACGTGCAGTTCACTACCCTAAACACCTTAGATAGTGTTGCAAACACATGCCAATCCTATTGTAATTATTTTAGCACATACATAATTCATTAATGCAACTTTATCATTCATACAATTTATTGATATAATTAACTATCAATAACTTTTTTAAACTATTTAAATAATTTATTTTCCACCTATTGTGTCACATCATAGTTTGTTTAACGGGAAAATGGATCCTCTGCCAATGTCTACATTTATCCTTGTCCTCCTTGATTTAATAGTCCAGAATTAATACACATCAAATAAATAAAGTGAAATTGATTTGAAGAGAGAGAAAAAAATGAACAAATAACTTAAATAAAAGTAGGATGGGCAGCAACCAATCGTTAGTTGGTCCAGTGGTGATTGGCGCTGGATTTGGTAGGGAGAACTACGGTTCGATCCCCCGCAACTGCGATCGGGAGGGGGATGGAACCACTTGATGCCAGAACTCGCCCCCGAACCGGACTAAACCGGTGGTTTAAAGCCAAAAAAAGTAGGATGGGCAGCAGCAGGGAGCACAGGATAGAATCCATTTAATGGTGAAAAAATTAAAAACATTCTATCATTAAATAGAATCCTCTTAAATACTCTTACTACCTACCATACTCATAGTTCCTCGTCACTTCCTTATTGAAGTTTTGTTTTTCATAATGAAAAAACAATGGAAGAATTTCACTTTTTCTTTAAATATAATAGGTTCTTTTGATACTTTAAAAGAGTGTTAATAGAAAATCGAATATTAAAAAATAAAAAGAATAAATGAATAAATAAGTAGATAAATAATGTAAGATAAAAAAAACTAACCATATCTTTCTGTGTCAATGGCAACATGAAGGATGCTAGTTAAATTGTTATCGATAGCAATATTGAGATCAACACGATAAAATTGTTGGAGATAAAGAAACACGGACATTTGACGGGCATTCACCGCCCAAAAAAGTGGTGTTTCCCCGTCAAAATTTTTCACTTGAATCAAATATTTCCTTTGACCTTCTTTTCCAATTATAAGTTTACACACATCTAGGAATCCTGCATATGCTGCAACATGAAGTGGAGTAGCACCTATTTCATTCATCATTTTCAAACTACTTTCATCACCAAGCTTTTCTATTGCTTCTACAAGACTTTTCACTACGTCGTCGCGTCGTCCCATGCTTACTGCCACGTGTAATGCTGTTCCTCTTCCCTTGATATCTATCTTGTGAAAATTACTGTCTTCATTGTATTTTTTAATTACTTCATCCCAATCGTCTCCCAATACTAGGTCCCAGAACTCCATAGCTACATATTTTCATATTGCAACATGTGTTAATTAATATTATCTCGATTTTATTATAAATTGTTTTGGACTTTTCACACATATTAAAAAAAATAATAGTTGTTGGATGAAAATAAGAATTTATAAAAGGTTTTCTAGAACTGTGTTTCATTAATGATATGTAAAAGATAAATTTAAATAATTGAGAAAGGTGAGAATAATAAATATTTAAAAGTATAATTAAAAAAACATTATTAATTTTTCATTTGGATTCTAAAACGATTTATATTAAAATACAATTATTTTTTTTGCAAAATGACTTATAATAAAAAACTGAGGGAGTAGCAAAATGTGGAGAAGTTATTGAAGAGAAGTTATTGAGTGTTAATATATAAGGAAAAATTTAGACTTACATTTGTCCTCTTCCATTTCTAGCTGACAGCTGATTTCCGAAACTACATATATTTATTTTGCAACATGTCTTAATTAAAAACAAAATACGGAGAATCTATCAAGTGTTAAAATATAAGGAAAAGTTTAGACTTACGCTGGTCATCTTCCTTTTCTTGCTCCGAAACTACATATATTCATTTTTCAACATGTGTTAATTAAAAACAAAATGTGGAGAATTTATTTAGTGTTAAACTGTTAATATATAAGGAAAATTTAGACTTACATTTGTCATCTTCCATTGTTATTCCACTGATTTCCATAACTACATATATTCATTTTGCAACATGTGTTAATTATTAACAAAATTTGGAGAATCTATTGTTAATATATAAGGAAACTAGAGACATACTCTGATGATGTGGAGAATTTATTGCCATTCCTCAAGATTGAAATGCAGAATGAAAGTAGGTAGTGTTGGTCCAAGGTACTAAGCAGATAGTGCAAGCTTAATTGTCTTATATTATATAAGAAAAGAAATGAATCTGATACTTTGGAAAAACCTTGAGCATACTCTCTTCCAAACACGAGTGTCACTTACTAATATTTTTATTCCTTTCTTCAACTTTGCAGCTTTTCAAGTGTGTAACAAACATATCATATGATGAGAAAAGCAAAGTGCAATATGTTTGTTGCTGAGTGAAACTCAAGCTTAAGTAAAACTTTCTTTTGTATTTGACGCAGAGAAAAGCAAACTGCAATATGTAATCGTTGGACATGCACGTCAATAATTTTAATTAAAAACATCTTACCATTGTTAACAACGCTGATTGATAAGAAAGTCATTAACTACCAACCTGATATTTCCACTCCTAACCAATTAAAAATCATATTCCATACTTTCAAACAACTTTTCATTAGATATAATATTTCATTAGATATAATATTAATACATTCTAAATAAATGTGTGTATGTTCAACTTTAATTTTTATTTGTTCGAGTTAATTAGAAATATTTTATTCCTTTCTTCAATTTTGCTTTTTATCGTTGCAGCTTTTGAAGTGAGTGAGACATATCACATCATGAGAAAAGCAAAGTGCAATATATTCACAAAATGTTCACTAGCAAGGAAGCAAAAGCTACTAACCTTCTTTTATGGGTGTGTTTGGATTGGTGGTGAATAAAATTGATTTTAGTAGAATTGACTTTGATAGAATTGATTTTAACAGAATTGAGTTTAGTAGAGTTGAATTATGTTTGGATACATTTATGTAAAAGTAACTTGAACAATAAATTTCAGTGTAAAAATTACCCAGAATCAATTCTGGAGGTAGAAGCTATAAATTCTAGTTTCAAGTAAAATCAATTTTGAAGGCATAATCAATTCTACTTTTGATAAAACAAACACCTCAAAATTACACAGAATCAATTCTACACTTCTAGGTCTTCTAAAAATCAATCCAACAATACTAATATAGTAAATATAGTAAAGTACAAAACAGAAATATTATATCGTATAGACACAAACAATCGATATTTCTCGTATATTAAGCTGGGTAAATCTATTGAAGGGAGCCCAAAGATACTTATTATAAATTCATTACAAAAATTTGAATGTCCTACACATTAAATACACAAGCTACAGGGTTCATTAATAAATATGCTCTTTTTGTTAGAATTTTTTTTTTTGCAAACAAACAAAAACTAGGTTAGGAGCATCAGAAGTAATAATATTGCCTAACTTAAAATGAAGTTAGAGATTTCTCTAGTAGACCTCGTATTTGTATAATGATATCCGTTCTGCTCCGGTTGTTTCACTACTAAAACAAATTATCTATTGCTACGGTTGGAAGGGTGTGATAAATGTTGAAGTGTAACTTAAATTCAACCTATAATTTTAATATTTTAGCGGTGAAAAATTGGGACTAGAATCATTGATTGACTTAGCTTAGAAATTTTAGTATAGTCGTCACCGCGCTTTATTGTTTTCAAAGGAAATGGAAAAAAGTGAAATAAAATCCACAAAAGTTTTTAAAATCAAAACTAGTAAACTTATCAGAGATCTATGGTTCGGGGGTTGGTTATGCAAGGGGAAGGTATTAGCACCCCTCACATCTACGGTACTCCGTATGAACCTCTTTGAAATATATATTTGTTATTATAGTTATTTTAAAATGCTTATGTGTTTTTGTTTAAATAGAGTAGGAGGATGAGAAAAGAAGTTTTAGAAGTGAGTTTGGTAAGAAATCGCATCTTATGCCTACATACTCCTTAAGTATAGGGGTGGCAAACAGGCATGCCCGCCCCGTTTAGGCTCGCCCCACAAAAGCCCGCGAAAAAATGGGGCGGGGCGGGACGGGCTTTTTTAAGAGTGCGAGTCTAAAATTTTGCCCTGCCCCGCAATAAAGTGAGGGCGGGCGGGGAAAGCCCGCGGGCATTCAGCTTTTTAGGTCTAAAAATAGTAAAATTCTATGAAAAAACAAATGCCCGCAAAAGCCCACAAAAAAACGGGGCGGGGCGGGCACATTAAAGAGAGCGGGGCTAAAACCATGCCCCGCCCCGCGAAAAAGTGCGGGTAAAACAAGCTTTCCCCGCGGACCGGGCCCGTTTTGCCACCCCTACTTAAGTATAATAGAGAAGTCAGAGCTTTTGTAGTTTCCTTTAAAAGGAAAATAAAAAGTCAAGTGGAAAAATATTTTTGGGTGTTCAGCTTTATTAATACTCACGGGTTTTTAAAATGTTAAGTTTTAACAATATTTAACAAATTTTAAAAGGTGTCGAGCTTTAACAATACAAGGCAAGGATGATTAAAAGAGTGGTGATAGAGCTTTAACAATACAAAACCAATGGTTGATTTAAAAAGGTCGAGCTTTAACAATACAAAACCATTTTTAAAACAAGGAAGGGTGCAAAGCTTTAGCAATACTAAGCACAAAGTAAAAGAGTTGGAAAAGAGAGTGAATACATTGACAGTTTTAGTCAGTACCATTCTCATTCCTTTTGATTTTTAGCGTTAATAAAGAATAATAGTGAAGGTGGAGAAAAACACAAGAAAGGGGGGATTGAATTGTGGTCTTTATCAAATAAAAATTCTCTTTCTTTTTATTTAACGTCTTTTCTTTCTTCCGTTTAATCATCTATTGGATTATGCTTTGATGTTGCGGAAGCATGAAGTGTAAAACTACATAACCAATAAGATGTTCATTTTAAATTTTAAGAATATCAAATCTTCTGACTTGCTCAGTACAGTTCTGCAGATTAAATCTTATAAGTTCTAAGTTAAAATGACATGTGCAGAAAGTAAAAGACACATTCATTTTTATCCTGGTTCACCTTCTAACTAACGCTACCTCCAGTCCACCTTCTTCAGGTGATTTGCCTCTCAACAGAGGTCTTAATCCATTATTACCAAATCCTGATTACAACTGCACGATCCTCCGTCGTGACTAACAACCTGCACAGCCAACTACTATGACTAACCATTTGGACAATGACCCGTTCACTAATCTCCGTGAGATATAACGTCCATTGACTCAGGCACCCTGCACAGTCTATCCACTGTGACTAACCCTGCACAACCAACCTGTTGTGACTAACCCCTAGTTGACTGAACCGTTCAGTGATCCCAGCAGGATATAAAGTTCATCACACTAGTAACCTGCACAACAACGCGTTGTGACTAACTCCCTGCACAGCAAACCACTGTGACTAACTTATGATGATGAACTGTTCATTGATCCCAGCAAGATATAACATTCATCTATCTTCTAGATATAATCGTCGTGCTTCTTCATCAAGCAGATGATCTTCTATTCTCAAAATGTATGTTTACGACACGCTGACTAGCAGTCACTTCTGGTGCCTAAACATTCTTATAAAAGATTCCTAAGAGATAACACACTTCGAGTAACAACTCTATGTGTTTTACAATTAATTACAAGAACTATACATGGTCTTGTTGTCTTCAATTCTTGAACTTCTGGATAAGATCTTCATCTTCTGAAAGCAGATAAAGAGCATCAGCTCTCGATTTGATTGCTTCTTTGAATAAGTCTTCATCTTCTTCTTGAATACTGATCATGAAGCTGGTTACAGCTGATAACATATTGATTAACATTGCTAAACATAACACACTTTCCGAGCAACAACTCTGTGTATTTAGTTTCCTCTGTTTTTCAACATGATCCATTAATTCTTGATCAAGTATTCCTGGATGTCTTCATCTTCTCCAACGGAGCATTCTATAAAGCATGCAGGTTCAACTTCTTCATTCTTTGAGAGTTTCATCATGGTAGGCATATGATGTATATTTCAACATTTAATCATCATACACATAATGTATGTTGCCTCTAATGGAGTAAATGTATTAGCTTGTCAGCTTTCACGTTCATGCTCTCCATTTCCATCTTCACACAGGCATGTGTTTAGTGTATAACAACACTTATTGATTGATCACATACAATATGCGTTGCCTCTTGTGTATCTTCTGATGTGTGTTAGCTTTCTCACACATTTTCTCTCTTTTGTAAGGTACAGGCACCTGATGTATATTTTAACACTGTTGTTTATCACATACAGAGTATGTGTTTCGTCTTGTATCTTCTGAAGCATGTCTTCATATTTCTTCAATTTGATGTACATGATATGATGTTTCATCTACAAGTACACAGATGTATTCCGCTGATTCACTCTTCTTATTTTGTGCAGAATATGTCTTTAGTTGCACACTTTCATCTTATCTTCATGGATGATCCTTACTGGATATTGTCTCTTTCTCCTCCGGATCCATTCAAGGGATGGATGATCACACACTCTCCATTCTGGATAGACTGGTTCTTCACTAAGTGCATGATGAATGGATTTCATACACTGTGGTTACTCCATACACTTCAAGTGTGAAGATTGGTTCTATTTATAACTTGATGAGTGATTACCGTTGGAATGTAGCTGTTGCAATCTGGATGAGTATAGATTTGAATGCTTCATATTGATTGGTTGCACGTGTTCATGACAGAACCTTATCCTGATGTCAGTTGGCGTGCTTCTTTTGGTTAAGCTTGTCTTTCCAAAGCGCTGCATGTGGGTTGCTTCTTCTTTCAACCTTGGAAGTTGTTCCTTTTAAATTTTGCAACTGTTTTGCATGTGATGATGTTTCTAACGGCTCTCCCTTAGATTCTAAGCGCCGGATATCCTCCGAGTATTTTCTCTCTCATGTGATGTATATGCTGCCAAGTGTAACATGGTATTCTTATCTTTATTGACTCGTAGATATAGGTTTTGAAAGACCCCGTCATCCAAATCCTTCTTCAACCGCTGAATTACATGTGGTTGTCTATTCTTTACTGCCAAAAGCAATGCATTTTCATTATTAGAGTTAGTCTCACTAACCACACTTTTTGTCTTTGATTCAAGCTCTGACATAATCTCAATTATTCCATGACTTGCTGCAATCAAATATGCGTTGGTCTTTTCTTTACTTTTCATTTTTGTTTCAGTAAGAATCTTTGCTGCACGTAATAAACATTTCTTATTAGATATAATTGGTACTTTATAATTAAGCATGAATTTTTTTATTTTCTTTTGTTCTTGCATTGAGGCATCGCCTAGAAATATATAGATAATGATGAATTCATACTCTCCATTTCAGATTCAAATCCTAAGTCATCTTTTTGATTGATCACACCACCACCCAATAATGAATAAATAGGTATTTTCATCATTTCTTTCAAGAGCAGATCACCATATATGTGCTTCATCTTAATATTAATTATTGCCGGTAAGCCTGTAAAATTAATTAAGCAAAAGAGAAATTATTGATCGAGTTGTGAAAACACACTTATATCTACAACATTTATCTCATTTGTGAATTATAAATATAGACTCAAATAAAAGCATATAAAATTAAAGTTAGAAGAATTCAATATACATACCTAGTAGTGACACGATTAGCATGATGAATTCAAATACTTTGTTAAAAAATTTAGTAAAAGGAGGTGTCTTCTTTTGTGTCATTTCATAGAAGTCATATATAGGGATTGCTACTTCACTATATTCATCTTTTTCTGCAATGTTTACATGTCTTTAGTAAATAAAAGTGAGCGCCATTGAATAAATGAAGATAAAACTTTGTTATATCCTTTGACTAAAATTCTCATAAAAAATGGAAGAAAAAAATACTTAATGAACTTAGCTTTGAAGGAATAAAACAAGTGATTACAACCAACTGTAATTGATCATATCGCAACTAAAAGTTGTTATAACAGAAAATAACTCTAACAAAAATTTCATAAATAATTCGTGTCAATATATTTGCAAAATAAAGATCCAAACTATTAATAGTTCAGATTTTCAAAAAACTAAATAATATTGAAAAAATTATCAAAAGAGTTAGTTTATCGGAAACATACCATTCTTTACTTTGGCTTTCAATATAACCTTCCTTTTTAACAATTCCAATGCTTCTTTTGCACAGTAGCGTATAGGAAGACCTTTAACACCAAAATTTTGTTAATAACATTAAATTTATTTTAATGCAATTTGACATAATAGTTAAAATAAAACAAGAAAATATCATTTGGATTTCCAAACTATTTCATGTACCCATTGGAATGGTATGGTGCTTCTAAGCTCCAATCTCAATGGGTTTCAACATTTTTTTAGTTTACATGGACGGCTGATTTAGTGATTTAATGGTATTATTTTTAACAACTCTATTTGCAACTCTAGTGATTTAGTTTAGAGTTATAAAGTGCTTGTTTGGAGGTGGTCGTTTATCGGGAAAATTACACATTTCAATTGTAATTTCTATGAGTTAAGCAAAAATTCTTTGTTTTACTTAAGCTAGGTTCTATTTGTTGTGTAATTTTTGTTTTTGGCTTTAGTCCCTCTTTGTAACCGGGTTTCTAGAACTTTCGTTCTAATATAATATAACTTGCCTACAAAAAAAAAGTATATTCAAGAACGAGTCTACACCTCAACAAAAAAAAAATATAACTATCCAATTAAAACTCAAGATAGATAAATAAAACAATGGATTTTTGCTAAATTCATAGAAGTTAAAATCATCCACGCTGGGTGAAGATGAAATCATACACGCAGAGGGTAACGAAAATATATCATGGGGATTTTACACAATGTAGTTGACAAGTTAAATGAGATCGTGCGCCTTGCGTATGAGGAGCCATTATGGATTTTTTAATCCTTTGTTTCCAAATCTTTAAATAGGACAGAATTTGGACAATTGAAGTATTTAAAAAGAAAAAATTTAAATAACATTTTATAATATTCATAAGTATATGGAGTTGAAATCCTCTCTATTTCTTCAAAGAAATGAAGAGTTCCATTATTAATGATTTTATCATATAAAAATCAAAATATATAAAATATATGTCACACTTTTCAATAATATAATGTATTATATTCCAAAACTTTAATAATGATGTAGTATATGTCACTTACAGTTGTACAAAATTCGCTGCCGCCACGATAATGTATTTCTACTCATGAAAGCTGATGTCTTAGTAGCAAGAATTTCGAAAGGAGTGATGTCATCCTTATTTTTCAGAATGGGACCTTTGTAGTTATGCATTATGATAATTGCCATATCTGTTGCACAAGATACTTATACTATTATGATTGACAAGATATAATGCTCAATATTACTTTTTTACCGATGAGATTTAACTGATTATTTTAATTAAAAACTTAAATGTTTAAAGAAGATTAGACTGTAAAGACAAATTTTTAATAGATTATATACTTAAAAAATATTTATCCAAATTAACATTTCTTTTAATATGTATTTTCATTGCGTAATTCCTAACATCTCTATTAATACCCATATCTTTAGGTAGAAGATGTATCTCCAATTTTCCCCGGAAAGAGAATAAAAAAATTCTCAGCACTCTAAGTGAGCTAGCCCTACATGCAGTTCAATAACCTAAACACCTTAGATAGTGTTGCAAACACATGCCTGTCATATTGTACTTATTTTAGCATATACATAATTCATTAATGCAACTCTTTAGTCATTCATACTTTTATTGATATAATTAACTATCAATAATTTATTTAAACTATTCAAATTGTTTGTTTTCCATCATAGTTTGTTTACCGGAGAAAAAATTAAGAAAAATTCTATCATTAAGTAGAATCCTTACTACCATACTCATACTTCCTCGTCACTTTCTTGTCTACTATACTTATTAAATCAGACACCAACATCTTATTCTACATAATTCTAATTTTGTCACAACATTTACAATTTATGACACATCAAATATATTCTTATGTCTTAGTTCTCCCATATATATTAACTGGTTTACAAAAAAAATATATATATTCTTATGTGGCATTTCCAAATATTCATCTTTATTTTTCAAAAAAATTTACTTCTTTATTAGATGTCATGGTTCAACACTCGATAACTACATTTTTTTCTTAATTTAACAACTAATTACTAATTACTTCAATATAAAATAATTTCTAAACATTAAAGATAGTTTATATATTTTTTTAGCAATCTTTTCATCTATTTAATTATTTATTAATATAATTTTAAAAGATAAAATTAATTCTACCTGTTTATTCAATATAGATAAATTATTTAAATCAATATAATATTAGTTTTGTTTAGAAAAAATAATACAATTAAATACTTGTAAAAACTTAGTTGATATATATATATATATATATATATATATATATATATATATATATATATATATATATATATAAAACAAAATTATTGACAATTGTGATTATGATGCACTACTAGAAAATTCGCTTTTAGTAACCGAATTAGAGACCGAAAAAGCTTAAATATCAGTCACTAAAATGTTTAGCAACCGATTTAGCGACCATTACTTTTCGGTTGAAAAAGTGCTAGTCGCTAAGCTTGTGCGACAAATTTAGTGACTGAAATTTAGAGACCGAATTTGTGACCGAATTTAGAGACCGATTTTAGTATTCTTTTTCATAAAAAGAAATTAAAAGTTGTGATACCTAGGAATCAAACTTATGACCTCCATGTATTTTAATAACAACTTGTCACTACACCACTTAATAATTATTGTTATATTTTATATTTAAACATATATACATTTAGTTTTTTATAAATATATTATATGTTAAAACAATAAAAATATAGGAAAATTTGAGTAAAAATTAAAATTTGAAAGAGAATTAAAATCTTTAAAAAAATGGAAAGGAAATAGTAACATAATAAAGAGGAATAAAAATAGAAAACGAATAAAAAAATATTAGTGACCGAAATTTCGGTCTCTAATTTATATATATAAATTAAATTGTATATAAAAGTATTTTTTGTGACCGATTTAGTGGTCACTTAAAATTGGCTCATGAATATCAAATTTTGGTGGCTAATTCGGTCACTATAGTGACTGAAATTTAGGTCACAAAATTTTGGTCTTTAAATCAGTGGCTGAGTTATTTTAGTGACCGATTTAGTGACCTCTTAAAATTTGCTCACGGATATCAAATTTTGGTGGCTTATTCGGTCACTAAATTGGTCACTAAAAACGAATTTTTTAGTAGTGATGGTTGGTTGCATAGAGTCCGAGTCGCTCGAATCTAGAATTTTTCCTATTCATAAAATGATGAAGATTTACCGTTTTAAAAATATTGGGAAAAAAAGAAATATGAAACAACAATATTGAAAATTTTGACTGTGATGATTGGTTAGATAAAGACTGAGTCGTTTGAATTTAGAATTTTTATCATCCGTAAAATGATGAAGATTTAGAATTTTTAAAATTATTGAAAAAAAGAAAATATAAAACAAAGTAATTCAAACTCTTTTTTATTTATTTGTCATTTTAAAATTTAAATAGCATCTTACTTATCATTTTTATAATTCAATTTTTTTTATTTTTAAAATTGTTCTCTTTTTTATTCTCTTCATCTTATTGTCTCTAATACAATTTTTTCTATACTAAATAAAATTAAAATATACATATAATTCAATATTATTTAAAAATATTCATCAATGTCCCGGGTGTTTGTCTAGTTGAAGTTTAGTTTTTCATAATGAAAAACACAATGAAAGAATTTCACTTTTTCGTTAATATAATAGTTTCTTTTGTTACTTTAAAAAAGTGTTAATAGAGTCGAATATTAAAAACTAAAAAGAACAAATGAATGAATAAATAAATAAATAGTGTAAGATAAAAAAACTAACCATAGCTTTCATTGTCAATGGCAACATGAAGGATGCTAGTAACATTGTTATCCATAGCAATCTTGAGATCAAGAGGATAAAAGTGTTGAAGGTAAAGAAACACTGACATTTGACGGGCATTAACAGCCCAAAAAAGTGGTGTTTCCCCGTCAAAATTTTTCTCTTCAATCAAATATTTCCTTTTACCTTCTTTCCCAATTATAAGTTTACACAGATCTAGGAATCCTGCATATGCTGCAACATGAAGAGGAGTAGCACCTATTTCATTTCTTATTTTCAAACTACTTTCATCCCCAAGCTTTTCGATTGCTTCTACAAGACTTTCCACTACTTCTTTGCGTCTGATGCTTACTGCCACGTGTAATGCTGTTCCTCTTCCCGCGATATTTATCTTGTGAAAATTACTATCTTCATTGTATTTGTTAATTACTTCAACCCAATCATCTCCTAATACTAGGTCCCAGAACTTAGCTACATATTTTCATATTGCAACATGCGTTAATTAATAACAAAATGTGGAGAAGTTACTGAGCGTTAATATATAAGGGAAAGTTTAGACTTACCTTGATCATCTTTCATTTCTTGCTCCGGAACTACATATATTCATTTTTAACATGTGTTAATTAAAAACAAAATTTGGAGAATCTATTCAGTGTTAATATATAAGGAAAATTTAGACTTACATTTGTCATCTTCCATTGTTATTCCACTGATTTCCATAACTACATATATTCATTTTGCAACATGTGTTAATTATTAACAAAATTTGGAGAATCTATTGTTAATATATAAGGAAAGTTGAGACATACTCTGATGATGTGGAGAATCTATTGCCATTCCTCAAGATTGAAATGCAGAATGAAAGTAGGTAGTGTTGGTCCAAGGTACTAAGCAGATAGTGCAAGCGTAATTGTCTTATATTATATATATAAGAAAAGAAATGAATCTGATACTTTGGAAAAACCTTGAGCATACTCTCTTCCAAACACGAGTGTCACTTACTAATATTTTTATTCCTTTCTTCAACTTTGCAGCTTTTCAAGTGTGTAACAAACATGTTATATGATGAGAAAAGCAAAGTGCAATATGTCTGTTGCTGAGTGAAACTCAAGCTTAAGTAAAACTTTCTTTTGTATTCGACACATATAAAAGCAAAGTGCAATATGAAATCGTTGGACATGCACGTCAATAATTTTAATTAAAAACATCTTACCATTGTTAACAACGGTAAGTGATAAGAAAGTCATTAACTACCAACCTGATATTTCCACTCCTAACCAATTAAAAATCATATTCCATACTTTCAAACAACTTTTCATTAAATATAATATTTCATTAGATATAATATTATTACATTCTAAATAAATGTGTGTGTGTTCAACTTTAATTTTTATTTGTTCGAGTTAATTAGAAATATTTTATTCCTTTCTTCAATTTTGCTTTTTATCGTTGCAGCTTTTGAAGTGAGTGAGACATATCACATCATGAGAAAAGCAAAGTGCAATATATTCACAAAATGTTCACTAGCAAGGAAGCAAAAGCTACTAAACTTTTTTTTTTTTTTTTGGGTTGATGGTGAATAAAATTGATTTTAGTAGAATTGACTTTGATAGAATTGATTTTAACAGAATTGAGTTTAGTAGAGTTGAATTATGTTTGGATACATTTATGTAAAAGTAACTTGAACAATAAATTTCAGTGTAAAAATTACCCAGAATCAATTCTGGAGGTAGAAGCTATAAATTCTAGCTTCAAGTAAAATCAATTTTAAAGGCATAATCAATTCTACTTTTGATAAAACAAACACCTCAAAATTACACAGAATCAATTCTACACTTCTAGGTCTTCTAAAAATCAATCCAACAATACTAATATAGTAAATATAGTAAAGTACAAAACAGAAATATTATATCGTATAGACACAAACAATCGATATTTCTCGTATATTAAGCTGGGTAAATCTATTGAAGGGAGCCCAAAGATACTTATTATAAATTCATTACAAAAATTTGAATGTCCTACACATTAGATACACAAGCTACATGGTTCATTAATAAATATGCTCTTTTTGTTAGAATTTTTTTTTTGCAAACAAACAAAAACTAGGTTAGGAGCATCAGAAGTAATAATATTGCCTTAACTTAAAATGAAGTTAGAGATTTCTCTAGTAGACCTCGTATTTGTATAATGATATCCGTTCTGCTCCGGTTGTTTCACTACTAAAACAAATTATCTATTGCTACGGTTGGAAGGGTGTGATAAATGTTGAAGTGTAACTTAAATTCAACCTATAATTTTAATATTTTAGCGGTGAAAAATTGGGACTAGAATCATTGATTGACTTAGCTTAGAAATTTTAGTATAGTCGTCACCGCGCTTTATTGTTTTCAAAGGAAATGGAAAAAAAGTGAAATAAAATCCACAAAAGTTTTTAAAATCAAAACTAGTAAACTTATCAGAGATCTATGGTTCGGGGGTTGGTTATGCAAGGGGAAGGTATTAGCACCCCTCACATCTACGGTACTCCGTATGAACCTCTTTGAAATATATATTTGTTATTATAGTTATTTTAAAATGCTTATGTGTTTTTGTTTAAATAGAGTAGGAGGATGAGAAAAGAAGTTTTAGAAGTGAGCTTGGTAAGAAATCGCATCTTATGCCTACATACTCCTTAAGTATAGGGGTGGCAAACAGGCATGCCCGCCCCGTTTAGGCTCGCCTCGCAAAAGCCCGTGAAAAAATGGGGCGGGGCGGGACGGGCTTTTTTAAGAGTGCGAGTCTAAAATCTTGCCCCGCCCCGCAATAAAGTGAGGGCGGGCGGGGAAAGCCCGCGGGCATTCGGCTTTTTAGGTCTAAAAATAGTAAAATTCTATGAAAAAACAAATGCCCGCAAAAGCCCACAAAAAAACGGGGCGGGGCGGGCACATTAAAGAGAGCGGGGCTAAAACCTTGCTCCGCCCCGCGAAAAAGTGCGGGTAAAACAAGCTTTCCCCGCGGGCCGGGCCCGTTTTGCCACCCCTACTTAAGTATAATAGAGAAGTCAGAGCTTTTGTAGTTTCCTTTAAAAGGAAAATAAAAAGTCAAGTGGAAAAATATTTTTGGGTGTTCAGCTTTATTAATACTCACGGGTTTTTAAAATGTTAAGTTTTAACAATATTTAACAAATTTTAAAAGGTGTCGAGCTTTAACAATACAAGGCAAGGATGATTAAAAGAGTGGTGATAGAGCTTTAACACTACAAAACCAATGGTTGATTTAAAAAGGTCGAACTTTAACAATACAAAACCATTTTTAAAACAAGGAGGGGTGCAAAGCTTTAGCAATACTAAGCACAAAGTAAAAGAGTTGGAAAAGAGAGTGAGTACATTGACAGTTTTAGTCAGTACCATTCTCATGCCTTTTGATTTTTAGCGTTAATAAAGAATAATAGTGAAGGTGGAGAAAAACACAAGAAAGGGGGGATTGAATTGTGGTCTTTATCAAATAAAAATTCTCTTTCTTTTTATTTAACGTCTTTTCTTTCTTCCGTTTAATCATCTATTGGATTATGCTTTGATGTTGCGGAAGCATGAAGTGTAAAACTACATAACCAATAAGATGTTCATTTTAAATTTTAAGAATATCAAAACTTCTGACTTGCTCAGTACAGTTCTGCAGATTAAATCTTGGAAGTTCTAAGTTAAAATGACATGTGCAGAAAGTAAAAGACACATTCATTTTTATCCTGGTTCACCTTCTAACTAACGCTACCTCCAGTCCACCTTCTTCAGGTGATTTGCCTCTCAACAGAGGTCTTAATCCATTATAACCAAATCATGATTACAACTGCACGATCCTCCGTCGTGACTAACAATCTGCACAGCCAACTACTGTGACTAACCATTTGGACAATGACCCGTTCACTGATCTCCGTGAGATATAACGTCCATTGACTCAGGCACCCTGCACAGTCTATCCACTGTGACTAACCCTGCACAACCAACCTGTTGTGACTAACCCCTAGTTGACTGAACCGTTCAGTGATCCCAGCAGGATATAAAGTTCATCACACTAGTAACCTGCACAACAACGCGTTGTGACTAACTCCCTACACAGCAAACCACTGTGACTAACTTATGATGATGAACTGTTCATTGATCCCAACAAGATATAACGTTCATCTATCTTCTAGATATAATCGTCGTGCTTCTTAATCAAGCAGATGATCTTCTATTCTCAAAATGTATGTTTATGACACGCTGACTAGCAGTCACTTCTGGTGCCTAAACATTCTTATAAAAGATTCCTAAGAGATAACACACTTCGAGTAACAACTCTATGTGTTTTACAATTAATTACAAGAACTATACATGGTCTTGTTGTCTTCAATTCTTGAACTTCTGGATAAGATCTTCATCTTCTGAAAGCAGATAAAGAGCATCAGCTCTCGATTTGATTGCTTCTTTGAATAGGTCTTCATCTTCTTCTTGAATACTGATCATGAAGCTGGTTACAGCTGATAACATATTGATTAACATTGCTAAACATGACACACTTTCCGAGCAACAACTCTGTGTATTTAGTTTCCTCTGTTTTTCAACATGATCCATTAATTCTTGATCAAGTATTCCTGGATGTTTTCATCTTCTCCAACGGAGCATTCTACAAAGCATGCAGGTTCAACTTCTTCATTCTTTGAGAGTTTCATCATGGTAGGCATATGATGTATATTTCAACATTTAATCATCATACACATAATGTATGTTGCCTCTAATGAAGTAAATGTATTAGCTTGTCAGCTTTCACGTTCATGCTCTCCATTTCCATCTTCACACAGGCATGTGTTTAGTGTATAACAACACTTATTGATTGATCACATACAATATGCGTTGCCTCTTGTGTATCTTCTGATGTGTGTTAGCTTTCTCACACATTTTCTCTCTTTTGTAAGGTACAGGCACTTGATGTATATTTTAACACTGTTGTTTATCACATACAGAGTATGTGTTTCGTCTTGTATCTTCTGAAGCATGTCTTCATATTTCTTCAATTTGATGTACATGATATGCTGTTTCATCTACAAGTACACAGATGTATTCTGCTGATTCACTCTTCTTATTTTGTGCAGAATATGTCTTTAGTTGCACACTTTCATCTTATCTTCATGGATGATCCTTACTGGATATTGTCTCTTTCTCCTCCAGATCCATTCAAGGGATGGATGATCACACACTCTCCATTCTGGATAGACTGATTCTTCACTAAGTACACTGTGGTTACTCCATACACTTCAAGTGTGAAGATTGGTTCTATTTATAACTTGATGAGTGATTACCGTTGGAATGTAGCCGTTGCAATCTGGATGAGTATAGATTTGAATGCTTCATATTGATTGGCTGCACGTGTTCATGACAGAACCTTATCCTGATGTCAGTTGGCGTGCTTCTTTTGGTTAAGCTTGTCTTTCCAAAGCGTTGCATGTGGGTTGCTTCTTCTTTCAACCTTGGAAGTTGTTCCTTTTAAATTTTGCAACTGTTTTGCATGTGATGATGTTTCTAACGGCTCTCCCTTAGATTCTAAGCTCTTCATATTTTACTCAATTTGTATGCTGAGCTGTAGATTCTTCATTGACTTGTTTATGACTTCCACTGATGTTTGTATTTGAAATGTCGCTGCATTGTAGCTCCAGACCTTGTATCTTCATATTTTCTGATCTTGATACTTGTGTGATCTTCTAATGTTTGCAAAGCTTCTTGTAGTTGATCTTTCTTGTTTATTTCCTTGCAGCTTCTGATGTATTTTATGATTGAGACTGTTGTATGTAGGCCTTGATATTGCTTGTTCTTCTGAATGGTCTTGTTCTTCATTATTGCTTCTTTACTTCAGATTTGCTGATCTTAACTGGTTTGACGAATTCTTAGTCAGAACATTTGATGAATGATGTTTAGCTTTGTCAATCTACTGGATGTAGTTGTTGTATTCTTTTTCTGATGAATCTTGTATAAGATTTATAACATAGTATCTGCACACTAAATGAAACCATTAGTAATAAAATTGTTACTCACAAAATATATGTTTGTTATCATCAAAACTAGAGTCTGAACATAGATTCTCAATCTTGTTCTAACAATCTCCCCCTTTTTGATGATGACAAAAACCGTGTATTATGATGGAACAATTTTATGAGAGGATAATAGTTAAGCAAGTGAACTTCAACTATAATTAAGCAACTTTAATTTTCAACTTTAATTAACATATATAATTTTTAATTTCACTTAAGTTATATCTGAGTCTATTATGTTCACAAATTTTCAGAGGGTATAATGACCAGCATTATAGAATGAGGATAATGCTTCAAACACAGATAGACATAAAAAATTATATATATATATATATATATATATAATGATTACATCTAAACATAAAAAGGCACACAGTCTTCTGAAATCAAAAGATTATCATTTTCTGGGGATTGTGCATCGCGAATTGTCTGAATAATATTAGCATAGTCGAGTAATGCAGAGAGAATCCTTCCATAAGGAATGTGGGCACTTTGACCACACCCGTAAGCTATAAGCGAATCCTTGAGATGGTAGAAAATGATTGCCGGCAGATTTAGAGGACTGCTGCTTTCGAGCCGATGAATCAGAAACCTATCCTTGCATGATACAAGATGTAGGAAGCTTCCTCTAGGAGTTAGGTTGGTCAGAACAAACCTAAAGAGAGACTATCTTAAGGGAGTCAGAAACTCAACATTGTTAAAAATCCGAGTCACTTCTCTATTCAGATAGATTGAGGTATTCCAACGATCCAACTGTTCTAAGTCCAGAGTAGAAGGATTTGGCTCAAAACCGATTAGTTTAGCAATGACTTCTTCTGTGATGATAAGAGGAATGCCAAGAATTTTGGCAGATATACTGAGGTGATCATCGCTGATGGTTGCATTGACCCAAAGGGTCTTTAGTAGATTTGTAAAGACGGGTCCACGAAGAAGAACAACATATTTGTAGCAACCTTGAGCTACAAGAAGTTTTGCCAGATGCTGATTAATTTTGTTAGAACAAGATTTGTTCTGATCAATATTCTTAGTTTTGATGATAACAAGGATATGAATTTTGTATGAGATAATGTGGTACTCTAATACTATGCAATTTCCATTTTAGGAATTATACAAAGAGTATGCACAAAATCAGCGCAAGAGGCAACTAACTCAGAAGGTTCAACATGCAACATCAGAACATGGTCTGGCAAGACATCAGAAGATGGTAAAGTAGAATCAGAACATGGGTCTATGGAAGCATCAGAAGAACTTGAGATCAGAAGCAGAAGCACTGAAGTTCTCATGGTATCACGCTCTGAAGCACTTCAAGGTCAGAAGACAAGAAGATGCTCTGCACCAAGCTGTTTGACTCTGATGGCATTCAAACGTTGTTTACACAAACATCAGATCAGAAGCAAGTACTAGACTGGCAGGCTACGCTGACTGACAAAAAGAACGTTAGAAGCTATTAAAGGCAACGTCAGTAGGCACAGCGGAAACAAGGCTCGAGTAGTTGACAAAAGAGTGAAACATTAAATGCAATGCTGTATGAAATACGCAAAGCATTAAATGCCCCCAACGGTCATCTTCTCAAGTGCCTATATATATGAAGTTTTGATGAGAAGCTCAACAACACTTGCGCATTAAACTGAAACGCTGTCAAATTCAAAAGCTCTCAAACTTCATCATCAAGCTCACTACATTGCTGTTGTAATATCTTAGTGAGATTTAAGCTTAAACTTAAGAGAAAATCACAGTTGTGATAATAGCTTTATAAGAAGCATTGTAACTCTTAAAAGAATTTGTTTACATTAATTTGTAAGTTCTAGAGTGACCAGGTTGTTGATCAGTATACTCTAGCAAGTCTTAGAAGTTGTCTAAGCAGTTTGTTCCTAGAGTGATCAGGTTGTGATCAGGATACTCTAGAAGGCTTAGTAGTTGGCTAAGTGGAAAACCATTGTAATCAAGTGTGATTAGTGGATTAAATCCTCAGGTGAGGTAAATCACTCCAAGGGGGTGGACTGGAGTAGTTTAGTTAACAACGAACCAGGATAAAAATCATTGTGCAAATAGTTTTTATCTTACAAGTTTTAAAGCTACACTTATTCAAACCCCCCCTTTCTAAGTGTTTTTCTATCCTTCAATTGGTATCAGAGCGCCGGTTCTAAGGTGCAAGCACTTAACCGTGTTTAGAAAAGATTCAGGAAGAGAAAAATGCTTCAGTAAAAGATGGTTGGTGAAATTCCAACAAACACACCTACATCTACATCTGGCTCTGCTGAGCAATACAATGGAAATGGTAACAATGGTTATACTAGACCACTAGTATTTGATGGTGAAAACTTTGAATACTGGAAAGATAAACTGGAAAGTTACTTCCTTGGTCTAGATTGTGACTTATGGGATCTTCTGGTGGATGGTTACAAACATCCAATGAATGCTACTGGGGTAAGGCTTACAAGACAAGAAAGGAATGATGATCAAAAGAAGCTTTTCAAAAATCATCATAAATGTAGGACTGTTTTGTTGAATGTTATCTCTCATGCTGAGTATGAGAAGATATCTAACAGGGAAACTGCCCATGATATATATGAGTCATTGAAAATGACCCATGAGGGAAATGCTCAAGTCAAGAAGACTAAAGCTCTTGCTCTAATCCAGAAATATGAAGCCTTCAAGATGGAGGATGATGAAGATATTGAGAAGATGTTCTCAAGATTTCAAACGCTAACTGCTGGATTGAGAGTTCTGGACAAAGGCTACACCAAGGCTGATCATGTAAAGAAAATCATCAGAAGCTTGCCTAGAAGATGGGGCCCAATGGTGACTGCATTCAAGATTGCAAAGAATCTGAATGAAGTCTCTTTGGAAAAGCTAATCAGTGCCTTGAGAAGCCATGAGATAGAGCTGGATGCAAATGAGCCTCAGAAGAAAGGTAAGTCTATTGCATTAAAATATAATATTAAAAAATGCACTAACGTTTTTCAGGCTGAAGAAGTAGATTCTGAAGAATCAGATCAGAAGAAGAAGATGAACTGTCTATGATCTCCAGAAGGGTAAACCAACTCTGGAAGAGCAAACAAAGGAAGTTCAAAAGCTTCAGAAGTTCAAAGAAGTTTGAACGAGGAGAATCTTCTGGTGGCAGAAGATCTGACAAGAAGAAGGTCTATGTTCCAAGACCTGGTGCTTAAATCCAGTGGAGAAGTCAAGTTTGGAGGAGATCAGAAGGGCAAAATTATTGGCTCTGGAACCATAAGTATTGGTAACTCCCCCTCCATAACTAATGTACTTCTTGTAGAAGGATTAACGCATAACTTATTGTCCATAAGTCAATTAAGTGACAATGGTTATGATATAATCTTCAATCAAAAGTCTTGCAAGGCTGTAAGTCAGAAGGATGGCTCAATCCTATTTACAGGCAAGAGAAAGAACAACATCTATAAGATTGATCTTTCAGATCTTGAGAAGCAGAAGGTGACTTGCCTTATGTCTGTTTCTGAAGAGCAATGGGTCTGGCACAGAAGATTAGCAAACTAAATCTGGTCAGAGGTCTCCCAAATCTGAAATATAAATCAGATGCTCTTTGTGAAGCATGTCAGAAGGGCAAGTTCTCCAAACTTGCATTCAAATCTAAGAATGTTGTCTCTTCCTCAAGGCCATTAGAACTTCTGCACATTGATCTGTTTGGACCAGTCAAAATAGCATCTGTTAGAGGGAAGAAATATGGATTAGTCATCGTAGATGATTATAGCCGCTGGACATGGGTAAAGTTCTTAAAACACAAGGATGAGTCTCATTCAGTGTTCTTTGAATTCTGCACTCAGATCCAATCTGAGAAGGAGTGCAAAATCATAAAGGTCAAAAGTGATCATGGTGGCGAATTTGAGAACAGATTCTTTGAGGAGTTCTTCAAAGAAAATGGTATTGCCCATGATTTCTCTTGCCCTAGAACTCCACAGCAAAATGGAGTTGTAGAGCGAAAGAATAGGACTCTGCAAGAAATGGCCAGAACCATGATCAATGAGACCAATATGGCTAAGCACTTCTGGGAAGAAGCAATAAACACTGCATGTTATATTCAGAATAGAATCTCTATAAGACCTATTCTAAATAAGACTCCTTATGAATTACGGAAGAACAGAAAGCCCAACATTTCATATTTTCATCCTTTTGGATGTGTGTGTTTTATTCTGAATACTAAAGATCATCTTGGTAAGTTTGATTCTAAGGCACAAAATTGTTTTCTTCTTGGATATTCTGAACGCTCTAAAGGCTACAGAGTATACAATACTGAAACATTGGTTGTAGAAGAATCAATCAATATCAGGTTTGATGATAAGCTTGGTCTTGAAAACCAAAGCAGTTTGAGAATTTTGCAGATATAGATATTGACATATCAGAAGCTGTAGAACCAAGAAGTAAAGCTCCAGAAGCTGATAGTCTCAGAAGCAATGAATCAGAAGATCAAGTTGCTGCATCTTTAGAGAATCTCAGGATTTCTGAAGAGCCAACAGTCAGAAAAGCTCACTCAGAAGATGTGATCCTTGGAAAGAAAGACGATCCCATCAAAACAAGAGCATTTCTTAAGAACAATGCAGAATGTCAATTAGATCTTGTTTCTTTGATCGAGCCAACTTCTGTTGATCAAGCTCTAGAAGATCCATACTGGATAATTGCCATGCAAGAAGAACTAAATCAGTTTACAAGGAATGATGTATGGGATTTGGTTCCTAGACTAAAAGGATTCAACATCATTGGTACTAAGCGGGTGTTCAGAAACAAGCTCAGTGAAAAGGGCGAAGTGGTAAGAAACAAAGCCAGACTGGTGGCTCAGGGATATAGTCAGCAAGAAGGGATTGACTATACAGAAACCTTTGCACCAGTGGCCAGGTTATAATCTATTCGCTTATTGATTTCCTTTGCCACTCAACATAACATCATTCTGTATCAGATGGATGTTAAGAGTGCCTTCTTAAATGGTTATATAGATGAAGAAGTCTATGTCCATCAACCTCCTGGTTTTGAAGACTTTAAGTCTCTAGAACATGTTTTCAAACTTAAGAAATCATTGTATGGTTTGAAGCAAGCTTTCAGAGCTTGGTACGAAAGATTAAGTTATTTCCTTCTAGACAATGGTTTCACTAGAGGACAAGTGGACACGACTCTTTTCTGTAAAACATCTAAGAAGGATATTTTAATTTGTCAAATTTATGTTGATGATATTATATTTGGAACATCTAATGCTTCACTTGGAAAGGAGTTTGCTAAGTCTATGCAGGCTGAATTTGAAATGAGCATGATGGGTGAACTCAAGTATTTCCTTGGGATTCAGATCAATCAAACTTCTAATGGAACCTATGTTCATCAAACGAAGTATGTGAAAGAACTTCTGAAGAAGTTTAATCTTTCTGAAAGCAAAGAAGCCAAAACTCCTATGCATCCAACATGTGTTTTAGGTAAGGATGAGGTAAGTAAGAAGGTAGATCAGAAGTTGTACAGAGGTATGATTGGATCTCTTCTATACTTAACTGCTTCTAGACCTGACATTCTATTCAGTGTGTGTTTGTGTGCTAGATTCCAATCAGATCCTATAGAATCTCACTTAACTGCTGTTAAGAGAATTCTGAGGTATCTGAAAGGTACTACTAACGTTGGTTTAGTCTACAGAAGATCTAAAGAATACAACTTAGTAGGATTCTATGATGCTGACTATGCTGGAGATAGAATTGAAAGAAAGAGTACTTCTGGAAGTTGTCAATTCCTTGGAAGTCATTTGATCTCCTGGTACAACAAGAATCAAGCTACCATAGCTCTCTCAACTACAGAAGCAGAATATGTTGCTGCTGCTGGATGTAGCACACAAATGCTATGGATGAAGAGTTAGCTAGAAGATTTTCAGATATATGAGAGTAACATTCCTATTTTCTGTGATAATATGATCGGAAAAATAGCAAGTGTACTATTTTTGCCTCTGTAGTAATAATAGGGGAAATTCCCCGAATGTCGATCTCAAGGACTGCGTAGGAAATACAGATTCGTAAAATATAATTCAATTGAACAAAAACTAATGTTTTGGTTTTGGGGAATTTAATCCTTGCAAAGAAAAATAATGAGAAAAATAAATTTAGTTTTGTTATCAAATATATGAGATGCTAGGGTGAGTGGTTGATTTGGCATGTAACACTTTCAGAATTAAGATCTCTTCAACAAGTTCATAACATTCAGTTACCACATCCTTAGGGTGTTTCCTCCTAAGTCCTTAGTGAGGAAACCTTTGGTCTTCCAATCTAAATCCTAAGTCCTTAGGAACCTAAATTGAAACCAAGCTTTTATATAATCAAGATTATGTGGTAATTATAGGGTATCCCTAGTCCTAGGTGATATCTACTATAATCAAATTATGCACAAACCCTAACAACTACAGTCCTGTATTTGTTAGCCATAGATTAATCCTTATTTGACCGATAAAGAAAACAAGAAGAACATTGCATAATTTAACTGAATAATATAAACCAATGTATTGACGAAATTACAAATTCATCGTTATTACAAAAACCAAATCAGGACCACCCCCCTAGCATTGGGGGGTTTAGCCTCTCATAATATTCAAGAAAGACAAAGTAAAGAATTTAGACATTACGAAGATAATTGGGAACTTTGATCTTCAATGGTGTCCACCGTTGAATCTCTCCGTCTCCGAAACCCTTGATGAAGCTATCTTCTCTCTTTTGTGATTTTCTATCGTATGATGCAAAAGTCCCAAAATAATTCTCTCAAACTCAATTAAATAGTCTAGGTACAAATCTCAGGCAAAAGAAATGTCTAAAGTACCCTCAAGGTGAAGATTTGGTGAAAAAGCCCTAAAATTGGAAGTTTTTACGCTCACAGCAGCACTGGCCGTGCTTGGACGCACGGGCGGCCGTGCTGCTTTTATTTTTATTTTTGCTCCCATCCATCCTGACACGGGCCGTGCGTGGAAGCACGGGCGGCCGTGCGTCGCCCCTTGATTTTGTATGGGGGAGAGGTGATCATCTGACACGGGCCGTGCGTGGAAGCACGGGCGGCCGTGTTTGACCCCAGAATCTTAAATTTTCACCTTTCTCTTGCTTCTCCTTCCTTCATAGTTGCTTTGACACTTAAGATGACTTGTTCAAACCTGAAATTTGTACATAACTAACCAAACGGCATCAAAAGAATCTAATTAACTTAAATTGAAACATAATGCAAAGTAAACATAAAAACAATGAAACATGAAATACTTAAACAAAAGCAATAAAACATTGATCAAAGTGTTACCGAATCGACAAATTTAGACTGAATACATGACAGAAATTAGGTAGAAATGGTGACCGATCACAACCCCAAACTTATCTCATTGCTTGTCCTCAAGCGATGCAAGAGACCAAACAGAGGTCACCCTGGATTTTACTTTCCACAACACTGCCGATGTTATTCGCAACTTGCGTCTACCTTTCTAATAGAATCTCTGGCTTGCCGAACCAAACTTTCTACCACACTTTCGCATCAGAGTACCTTTTTACCTGCAAGCTTTTTCACACTTCTCACCAGATCTCTCAGGGTTAAAGTGTTTTGCACTCACAAAATAAAGGTATGCAATATCAACTCTTAATTTTGAATAAATTCTACCTACACTACACTAACAAAGTTCACACACTTTTTTGAGGTCTTCTGGTTTGTAATGGGGTTTAGGTACGGTGGGATACACAAGGAAATGGATAAACAATTGGTTTTAGGTTCAACATTCATGTTGTGTTTCTCGTAATTGTGCTCAACTTGTTACATTGGGAATTTATTCGACTTAGACTCTTTTGCTTCACTCATTCTTCCGTGAGTGCTTAATGTAACTGAGTCTTTCATTCGGGCAAGTTTTTCTCTTTCTTTCTTTTTTTATGGGACATACATTCATATGTCTCAAAATTTTTATTTTCATTTTTTTTTACTTGCCCTCTTCTTTGATGATTACTACCCCAAACTTAGATTTTAGCACAACTCTGAAAACCACAACATTTATGCCGAGCAAGGGTTGGAAGTGTTTGGCTGCGGGTTACATATATGGTTATAACAAACAAAAGGATATGGCTCAAATGGGGTAACAACGGATAAACATATAATTTCTATGGCTAGAAAGGCTCAGGTGGTAAAGCAAACAAATGCCTCAGTGTGTGTCCTCATATTATGCTGTGTCAGTAGAACATACGCAAAATCAGAATGATAAAGTCATACCTGAATGAACTCTCATGATGATAATCTGTTGTGTTTGGCTTTTTATAACCTCACCATGTTGGGTAAGCTTACAGGTTCCAAAGCACTCCTCGTGTCATGTGGCTTCTTTTCGGCGTAGGTACACCATACAATCCTCTTTGTCTAGTATCAGCAAGTTGCGTCCAACAGTCACTTTTCTTTCGGCTGCATCAACTTCCAGGGTGCCTCGGGGGAATAGGTTCAGGTTGCACCTTTCATCCACTAAATACCATTCGTCATTCATTTGGCATCCATAAGTCGATCTATAACACAATGTCAACATAACACACAAACAAAAATAAAAATGGAAAACAATTAAAAGCAAATGAAAAGAACCCCTTCCACACTTGAACCAAACATTGTCCTCAATGTTTTAGAACAAGCCTTGGAGAGGTTACTTACAGAGGGTATTGCACTCCAATGATTACTTCCGAGCTTTCACTAGAGATGCCCTCTTTTATTTCCTGAAAATAAAATAAACAAACAGAGAAATAAATTATTAAAGCTGTGGGTTGCCTCCCACGAAGCGCTTCGTTTAACGTCGCATGGCTCGACGGTCCATTACCCTTTATTATGGAGGGTATTTCCTTTTCCAAACTTTGTTGCTTGTTACTTTCTCACCCAAGAACTCATGAAGAGGATAAGCATGGACCACTTTTCTCTTCAACTCACTTCCCGCATTCTTCTTGACTTCCTTAGCCTTCTTCGGACTTTTGATAGCTCCCTGAGTTGTTTCCACCCGAGAAGCTATGCTTGAGACTTTTTCTTGGAGCTGTTCAAGCCTTTTGTCTTTTTTTTCACTTTCCGCCATATCCACAGAAGTTTGATCATTTACATCTGTCCTATGTTTCTTAACTCCTAACATCTTCAAGGTTACCTCTTCATCAAATGATTTTAGCGTTAGTGTCCCTTTTTCAATGTCAAAGTTGCAGCGGCCTGTCAACAAAAAGGGTCTCCCAAGAAGGATAGGTGTTTCTTCGTCTTCCGGAATGTCCATGATGTGGAAGTCAACAGGGAATACAAATTTGTCAACCTCCACTAGTACATCTTCAGCTACCCCATAAGATTTCTTGGTGGTGTGATCAGCGAACCTTAACTTTTTCTTACTTTCCTTAACCTCTCCCAATTCAAGCTTTTTGAAAATAGATAGTGGCATTAAACTCACACTGGAACCAGAATCAATGAGTGCCTTTTTGAACATTCGATTCTTGATAGTGCATGGTATCGCCACAGCTCCAGGGTCTTTCCTCTTGGTTGGGATCTTCCTTACTGACGAGACTAAACCGCACTTCTCAGTTGCAATCTTTTGTTCTCCTTCCACTGATCTCTTTTTCGCCAACACCTCCTTCATAAATTTCTTATACAAGGGCATGTGCTCAAGTGCTTCAAAGAATGGTAGATTTACCTCTAGCTTTTTGAACAATTTAGTGAACTTCTCAAAGTCTTTCTCTTTTGAATTCTTCTTTGTCACTCTGGAAGGGAAGGGTAGTTTGATCATCGGTTCAGCATCTTTCTTATTATTTTTTCTTCAACTGGTTTAACCGGTGGTATCACAACTTCTGGCTCTTTCGGATTCTCTCTTATTTCCAGGTCCACCTCTATTACCATAGGATCATCTATTTCCTCTTTTTCTTTTTCCGGTTCTGCCACTTTCTTACTCCTTGTAGTAACAGCATTAATCTTCTCTTCGTCTTTCGGATTTTTCACAGTTGAACTCGGAAAGGTACCTTGTGCTTGTAGAGTAAGATGTTGTGCTATTTGGCCCACTTGAACTTCCAGATTTTTTATCGAAGCTGTGGTGTTCCTATGGTTGTTTCTAGTTTCTTCTTGAAACAGAGAGCATTGTCCAACCAATCTCTCAATAGCTACTTCCCACTCCGCCTTCTGAGGAATTTGTTGCTGATCTTTCCAAGCAAAGTTGGGATGATTCTTCCACCCTGGATTATAGGTGTTAGAATACGGGTTGTTTTGCCTCAAGAATTTGATTTCTTCAATTTGCTGGGGGGTAGCAACGCAACACACAGTTTGGTGAGGGCCTTGGCAAATTTCACAAATCACAGGTTGAGCTTGTTGGACTTGAGCAACCTGTTGAGTACCTATATTCATAGTCTTTAATCTCTTTTCTACCTCTGCAGCTATAGCATCTTCAACCCGAATTTTTGAGGTTTCCAACTTCAGATCAATAACTCTTTCAGGTCTATTGGTACACCTGTCATACAACTCCAAATGCTCATTTGCAGCTATCGCTTCAATGATCTTGATAATTCCAGAGGCTGTTGTGAAATTTGTTGAGCCTCCAGCTGCTGTATCGATCAACTGCTTTGTTTTCATTTTGAGCCCATTCACAAATATCTGCATTTGGTCAGTTTTGTCCATGTTGTGAGTGGGACATGCCACTAGGGTTCTTTTGAATCTTTTATAAGCATCTCCTAAAAGTTCACCCTCCTGTTGCTTGAAATTCAAAATATCATACCTCTTCCTTATAAAGACTGAGGCGGGAAAATACTCATTCAAGAAAGCCTTCTCCATCTCTTCCCATGACGTGATACTGCCTGCTGGAAGAGAATAGAACCATTCTTCTGCTTCTTCGGCCAAGGTGAACGGGAACATTCTCAGCTTCTTTGCCTCTTCGGTATGCCCTTCAACTTTTAAAGTCGTACTCATGGTAAGAAACCTTTGTAGGTGCTTGTTTGCATCTTCATTAACCTTTCCGGTGAAAGGTTTTCTTTCCAACTGATTTATTGTGCTCGGATGCAATTGAAAGTTAGCCGCATTTACCGGTTGGTTGACAATTGTCAGTCTACCTCCCGACGTGTTTGTAGCACCGTAGTCACCAAGAAGTCTCTCCGGCGCTGGTGGATTCTCTCCCATGACTTCTCCTTCACTTTCGGAATCTGAACCAGAATGAACTGAAATAATTTCTTCTTCAGATTCCAGATTTTCTCGACGAGCTTGTCTGCGCCTTGCGTGCAAAGTTCTTTCGATTTCTGCGTCAAAAAGAAATTCAGCTGAGGCCTTACCTCGCATAAACAGATTAGACAATTTTTAGAATAAGAAAGAAAATAAAATAAAAATAAAAATGCAGAAAATAAAATTTTATTCGCAGAGCAACAAAATTTCAATTGAACTTAAGTTAAAAATCTGTATTTTGGCAGTCCCCGGCAACGGCGCCAAAAACTTGATCGGAAAAATAGCAAGTGTACTATTTTTGCCTCTGTAGTAATAATAGGGGAAATTCCCCGAATGTCGATCTCAAGGACTGCGTAGGAAATACAGATTCGTAAAATATAATTCAATTGAACAAAAACTAATGTTTTGGTTTTGGGGAATTTAATCCTTGCAAAGAAAAATAATGAGAAAAATAAATTTAGTTTTGTTATCAAATATATGAGATGCTAGGGTGAGTGGTTGATTTGGCATGTAACACTTTCAGAATTAAGATCTCTTCAACAAGTTCATAACATTCAGTTACCACATCCTTAGGGTGTTTCCTCCTAAGTCCTTAGTGAGGAAACCTTTGGTCTTCCAATCTAAATCCTAAGTCCTTAGGAACCTAAATTGAAACCAAGCTTTTATATAATCAAGATTATGTGGTAATTATAGGGTATCCCTAGTCCTAGGTGATATCTACTATAATCAAATTATGCACAAACCCTAACAACTACAGTCCTGTATTTGTTAGCCATAGATTAATCCTTATTTGACCGATAAAGAAAACAAGAAGAACATTGCATAATTTAACTGAATAATATAAACCAATGTATTGACGAAATTACAAATTCATCGTTATTACAAAAACCAAATCAGGACCACCCCCCTAGCATTGGGGGGTTTAGCCTCTCATAATATTCAAGAAAGACAAAGTAAAGAATTTAGACATTACGAAGATAATTGGGCACTTTGATCTTCAATGGTGTCCACCGTTGAATCTCTCCGTCTCCGAAACCCTTGATGAAGCTATCTTCTCTCTTTTGTGATTTTCTATCGTATGATGTAAAAGTCCCAAAATAATTCTCTCAAACTCAATTAAATAGTCTAGGTACAAATCTCAGGCAAAAGAAATGTCTAAAGTACCCTCAAGGTGGAGATTTGGTGAAAAAGCCCTAAAATTGGAAGTTTTTACGCTCACAGCAGCACTGGCCGTGCTTGGACGCACGGGCGGCCGTGCTGCTTTTATTTTTATTTTTGCTCCCAGCCATCCTGACACGGGCCGTGCGTGGAAGCACGGGCGGCCGTGCGTCGCCCCTGGATTTTGTATGGGGGAGAGGTGATCATCTGACACGGGCCGTGCGTGGAAGCACGGGCGGCCGTGTTTGACCCCAGAATCTTAAATTTTCACCTTTCTCTTGCTTCTCCTTCCTTCATAGTTGCTTTGACACTTAAGATGACTTGTTCAAACCTGAAATTTGTACATAACTAACCAAACGGCATCAAAAGAATCTAATTAACTTAAATTGAAACATAATGCAAAGTAAACATAAAAACAATGAAACATGAAATACTTAAACAAAAGCAATAAAACATTGATCAAAGTGTTACCGAATCGACAAATTTAGACTGAAAACATGACAGAAATTAGGTAGAAATGGTGACCGATCACAACCCCAAACTTATCTCATTGCTTGTCCTCAAGCGATGCAAGAGACCAAACAGAGGTCACCCTGGATTTTACTTTCCACAACACTGCCGATGTTATTCGCAACTTGCGTCTACCTTTCTAATAGAATCTCTGGCTTGCCGAACCAAACTTTCTACCACACTTTCGCATCAGAGTACCTTTTTACCTGCAAGCTTTTTCACACTTCTCACCAGATCTCTCAGGGTTAAAGTGTTTTGCACTCACAAAATAAAGGTATGCAATATCAACTCTTAATTTTGAATAAATTCTACCTACACTACACTAACAAAGTTCACACACTTTTTTGAGGTCTTCTGGTTTGTAATGGGGTTTAGGTACGGTGGGATACACAAGGAAATGGATAAACAATTGGTTTTAGGTTCAACATTCATGTTGTGTTTCTCGTAATTGTGCTCAACTTGTTACATTGGGAATTTATTCGACTTAGACTCTTTTGCTTCACTCATTCTTCCGTGAGTGCTTAATGTAACTGAGTCTTTCATTCGGGCAAGTTTTTCTCTTTCTTTCTTTTTTTATGGGACATACATTCATATGTCTCAAAAATTTTATTTTCATTTTTTTTTTACTTGCCCTCTTCTTTGATGATTACTACCCCAAACTTAGATTTTAGCACAACTCTGAAAACCACAACATTTATGCCGAGCAAGGGTTGGAAGTGTTTGGCTGCGGGTTACATATATGGTTATAACAAACAAAAGGATATGGCTCAAATGGGGTAACAACGGATAAACATATAATTTCTATGGCTAGAAAGGCTCAGGTGGTAAAGCAAACAAATGCCTCAGTGTGTGTCCTCATATTATGCTGTGTCAGTAGAACATACGCAAAATCAGAATGATAAAGTCATACCTGAATGAACTCTCATGATGATAATCTGTTGTGTTTGGCTTTTTATAACCTCACCATGTTGGGTAAGCTTACAGGTTCCAAAGCACTCCTCGTGTCATGTGGCTTCTTTTCGGCGTAGGTACACCATACAATCCTCTTTGTCTAGTATCAGCAAGTTGCGTCCAACAGTCACTTTTCTTTCGGCTGCATCAACTTCCAGGGTGCCTCGGGGGAATAGGTTCAGGTTGCACCTTTCATCCACTAAATACCATTCGTCATTCATTTGGCATCCATAAGTCGATCTATAACACAATGTCAACATAACACACAAACAAAAATAAAAATGGAAAACAATTAAAAGCAAATGAAAAGAACCCCTCCCACACTTGAACCAAACATTGTCCTCAATGTTTTAGAACAAGCCTTGGAGAGGTTACTTACAGAGGGTATTGCACTCCAATGATTACTTCCGAGCTTTCACTAGAGATGCCCTCTTTTATTTCCTGAAAATAAAATAAACAAATAGAGAAATAAATTATTAAAGCTGTGGGTTGCCTCCCACGAAGCGCTTCGTTTAACGTCGCATGGCTCGACGGTCCATTACCCTTTATTATGGAGGGTATTTCCTTTTCCAAACTTTGTTGCTTGTTACTTTCTCACCCAAGAACTCATGAAGAGGATAAGCATGGACCACTTTTCTCTTCAACTCACTTCCCGCATTCTTCTTGACTTCCTTAGCCTTCTTCGGACTTTTGATAGCTCCCTGAGTTGTTTCCACCCGAGAAGCTATGCTTGAGACTTTTTCTTGGAGCTGTTCAAGCCTTTTGTCTTTTTTTTCACTTTCCGCCATATCCACAGAAGTTTGATCATTTACATCTGTCCTATGTTTCTTAACTCCTAACATCTTCAAGGTTACCTCTTCATCAAATGATTTTAGCGTTAGTGTCCCTTTTTCAATGTCAAAGTTGCAGCGGCCTGTCAACAAAAAGGGTCTCCCAAGAAGGATAGGTGTTTCTTCGTCTTCCGGAATGTCCATGATGTGGAAGTCAACAGGGAATACAAATTTGTCAACCTCCACTAGTACATCTTCAGCTACCCCATAAGATTTCTTGGTGGTGTGATCAGCGAACCTTAACTTTTTCTTACTTTCCTTAACCTCTCCCAATTCAAGCTTTTTGAAAATAGATAGTGGCATTAAACTCACACTGGAACCAGAATCAATGAGTGCCTTTTTGAACATTCGATTCTTGATAGTGCATGGTATCGCCACAGCTCCAGGGTCTTTCCTCTTGGTTGGGATCTTCCTTACTGACGAGACTAAACCGCACTTCTCAGTTGCAATCTTTTGTTCTCCTTCCACTGATCTCTTTTTCGCCAACACCTCCTTCATAAATTTCTTATACAAGGGCATGTGCTCAAGTGCTTCAAAGAATGGTAGATTTACCTCTAGCTTTTTGAACAATTTAGTGAACTTCTCAAAGTCTTTCTCTTTTGAATTCTTCTTTGTCACTCTGGAAGGGAAGGGTAGTTTGATCATCGGTTCAGCATCTTTCTTATTATTTTATTCTTCAACTGGTTTAACCGGTGGTATCACAACTTCTGGCTCTTTCGGATTCTCTCTTATTTCCAGGTCCACCTCTATTACCATAGGATCATCTATTTCCTCTTTTTCTTTTTCCGGTTCTGCCACTTTCTTACTCCTTGTAGTAACAGCATTAATCTTCTCTTCGTCTTTCGGATTTTTCACAGTTGAACTCGGAAAGGTACCTTGTGCTTGTAGAGTAAGATGTTGTGCTATTTGGCCCACTTGAACTTCCAGATTTTTTATCGAAGCTGTGGTGTTCCTATGGTTGTTTCGAGTTTCTTCTTGAAACAGAGAGCATTGTCCAACCAATCTCTCAATAGCTACTTCCCACTCCGCCTTCTGAGGAATTTGTTGCTGATCTTTCCAAGCAAAGTTGGGATGATTCTTCCACCCTGGATTATAGGTGTTAGAATACGGGTTGTTTTGCCTCAAGAATTTGATTTCTTCAATTTGATGGGGAGTAGCAACGCAACACACAGTTTGGTGAGGGCCTTGGCAAATTTCACAAATCACAGGTTGAGCTTGTTGGACTTGAGCAACCTGTTGAGTACCTATATTCATAGCCTTTAATCTCTTTTCTACCTCTGCAGCTATAGCATCTTCAACCCGAATTTTTGAGGTTTCCAACTTCAGATCAATAACTCTTTCAGGTCTATTGGTACACCTGTCATACAACTCCAAATGCTCATTTGCAGCTATCGCTTCAATGATCTTGATAATTCCGGAGGCTGTTGTGAAATTTGTTGAGCCTCCAGCTGCTGTATCGATCAACTGCTTTGTTTTTATTTTGAGCCCATTCACAAATATCTGCATTTGGTCAGTTTTGTCCATGTTGTGAGTGGGACATGCCACTAGGGTTCTTTTGAATCTTTTATAAGCATCTCCTAAAAGTTCACCCTCCTGTTGCTTGAAATTCAAAATATCATACCTCTTCCTTATAAAGACTGAGGCGGGAAAATACTCATTCAAGAAAGCCTTCTCCATCTCTTCTCATGACGTGATACTGCCTGCTGGAAGAGAATAGAACCATTCTTCTGCTTCTTCGGCCAAGGTGAACGGGAACATTCTCAGCTTCTTTGCCTCTTCGGTATGCCCTTCAATTTTTAAAGTCATACTCATGGTAAGAAACCTTTGTAGGTGCTTGTTTGCATCTTCATTAACCTTTCCGGTGAAAGGTTTTCTTTCCAGCTGATTTATTGTGCTCGGATGCAATTGAAAGTTAGCCGCATTTACCGGTTGGTTGACAATTGTCAGTCTACCTCCCGGCGTGTTTGTAGCACCGTAGTCACCAAGAAGTCTCTCCGGCGCTGGTGGATTCTCTCCCATGACTTCTCCTTCACTTTCGGAATCTGAACCAGAATGAACTGAAATAATTTCTTCTTCAGATTCCAGATTTTCTCGACGAGCTTGTCTGCGCCTTGCGAGCAAAGTTCTTTCGATTTCTGCGTCAAAAAGAAATTCAGCTGAGGCCTTACCTCGCATAAACAGATTAGACAATTTTTAGAATAAGAAAGAAAATAAAATAAAAATAAAAATGCAGAAAATAAAATTTTAGTCGCAGAGCAACAAAATTTCAATTGAACTTAAGTTAAAAATCTGTATTTTGGCAGTCCCCGGCAACGGCGCCAAAAACTTGATCGGAAAAATAGCAAGTGTACTATTTTTGCCTCTGTAGTAATAATAGGGGAAATTCCCCGAATGTCGATCTCAAGGACTGCGTAGGAAATACAGATTCGTAAAATATAATTCAATTGAACAAAAACTAATGTTTTGGTTTTGGGGAATTTAATCCTTGCAAAGAAAAATAATGAGAAAAATAAATTTAGTTTTGTTATCAAATATATGAGATGCTAGGGTGAGTGGTCTATTTGGCATGTAACACTTTCAGAATTAAGATCTCTTCAACAAGTTCATAACATTCAGTTACCACATCCTTAGGGTGTTTCCTCCTAAGTCCTTAGTGAGGAAACCTTTGGTCTTCCAATCTAAATCCTAAGTCCTTAGGAACCTAAATTGAAACCAAGCTTTTATATAATCAAGATTATGTGGTAATTATAGGGTATCCCTAGTCCTAGGTGATATCTACTATAATCAAATTATGCACAAACCCTAACAACTACAGTCCTGTATTTGTTAGCCATAGATTAATCCTTATTTGACCGATAAAGAAAACAAGAAGAACATTGCATAATTTAACTGAATAATATAAACCAATGTATTGATGAAATTACAAATTCATCGTTATTACAAAAACCAAATCAGGACCACCCCCCTAGCATTGGGGGGTTTAGCCTCTCATAATATTCAAGAAAGACAAAGTAAAGAATTTAGACATTACGAAGATAATTGGGAACTTTGATCTTCAATGGTGTCCACCGTTGAATCTCTCCGTCTCCGAAACCCTTAATGAAGCTATCTTCTCTCTTTTGTGATTTTCTATCGTATGATGCAAAAGTCCCAAAATAATTCTCTCAAACTCAATTAAATAGTCTAGGTACAAATCTCAGGCAAAAGAAATGTCTAAAGTACCCTCAAGGTGGAGATTTGGTGAAAAAGCCCTAAAATTGGAAGTTTTTACGCTCACAGCAGCACTGGCCGTGCTTGGACGCACGGGCGGCCGTGCTGCTTTTATTTTTATTTTTGCTCCCAGCCATCCTGACACGGGCCGTGCGTGGAAGCACGGGCGGCCGTGCGTCGCCCCTGGATTTTGTATGGGGGAGAGGTGATCATCTGACACGGGCCGTGCGTGGAAGCACGGGCGGCCGTGTTTGACCCCAGAATCTTAAATTTTCACCTTTCTCTTGCTTCTCCTTCCTTCATAGTTGCTTTGACACTTAAGATGACTTGTTCAAACCTGAAATTTGTACATAACTAACCAAACGGCATCAAAAGAATCTAATTAACTTAAATTGAAACATAATGCAAAGTAAACATAAAAACAATGAAACATGAAATACTTAAACAAAAGCAATAAAACATTGATCAAAGTGTTACCGAATCGACAAATTTAGACTGAATACATGACAGAAATTAGGTAGAAATGGTGACCGATCATAATACTTCTGCTATTTGTTTATCTAAGAATCCTATCTTACATTCCAAAGCTAAACATATTGAGATTAAACATCATTTTATGAGGGACTACGTTCAGAAGGGTGTTCTTTCTTTGAACTTTGTGGATACAGACCATCAATGGGCTGATATCTTTACAAAACCCCTTGCTGAAGATAGGTTTAAGTACATTTTGAAGAATATCAGTATGGACTTATGCCCAGAATGAGAAGATGAGAAGATCTTTGTATGAATACCTTCTGAAATGTGTTAGGACTAGGCAACTATAAGAAGTTCTGACACTAATCAATTAGAAGTTCTGATTCTGTTATTACTAACGTTTCATTATCTAAGTTGATTCAGAAACTCTTTTAAAGCAAAACAACTGTCACCAGTCTTTTCAGAAAATGAACACGTGTTCACTATTTTTGGACAAGCATGCATGCAGTTGAGGAGACGCCGCCCTAGGTAACTTTGCAAATCATTTCACTTTGTCACATTATCTCTCCTAACGTCATTTCTCATTAAATGCATATTGATGTCATTTTCTTTTAAACAATTTTCTTTTTACTTTATTTTATTCTCTTTTTCAAACCGTTTAAATAACCCGCTTCATCTTCATTTCATCTTTTTCTCTCTCTCTCTCCATCTGTGCATCTCTCTCTTTGCATTCGTCTCTTTCAAACCCTAGTCTGTGATCAGAAACCACGCAACATCATCATGAATTCTTCCTCTCAACTGGTATACAACAAGCACATATACGCTCCTCTGAAGACTTGCTCCATTCCTCAGTCAGAACTGGAAGTTCTCTGTGAGTCCTCAGTGGACTTTGAAAATTTGAAAGCATATGGTTTCAAACCTGATGCTAAACTCATGGCACAGGGATGGTCAAACTATCTGGCTAGATTGGCTGGACCAATTTACCCTGAACTAGTGAAAGATTTCTGGGTTCATCCAACCGTCACTCCAACCGTCATTATCTCCTTCGTGCTAGGGCATGAAGTTGTGATAACTGAGAAGTTAATCAGGAAGCTATACAACTTGGCCGATGAAGAAGGAGTCACTGGTCCCCTTCCTGGCAGAGTTGATTTGTTCCAGGTTGAGAAGCTGATTTCGCGTGTTACCGGTACTGATTCAAGTCTAACTGGTACCTTGAAGCCGTTTTATCAAGTTTGGGCTGAGATTATTCTGGGCTCTCTTCATCACAGAAAGAAATTCTTCTCTTCATCTTACATCAGTCTTGACCACAAATACACTCTCTTCTGCGTCGAAAGAAGAATTGAAATCAACATCTCCAACATCATTTTTGAAAATCTGAAGTTGGCTATTGAAGAATCAAGAGATGACGAACGTGCAGAGTATCCTCATCTCCAAAGAAATGTTGTTCCTTTCGCCAGAATGATCTCAGACATTCTGATTGAAAGTGACCTAATGGACTCCCTAAAGGCTATTGGAACACCTAACTTCTTTAGAGTTACTCGGGGTTCTATCTTAAATGGTCTTGACTTGGTGAGAATGGAACTTGTCAAGGAAATAACTGTTGTTCCCTTTGACACTGAATACAGAAGAATTCCTGTTGTAGGCTTCTCTACTTTATTTCAAGCAGAACTTTGCCAGGCTGTTAAATTCTATTTGGAGGCTTCTGTGAGAAATTCATCCTCTATTGATCCTGCATGGATTCGTGGAAGAGTGCTTCCTTCTCAAGCTGACCTCAAGAAGGAGGATAAGAAGAAGCGAGAGAAAAGGCTAAAGAGAAAGGCTGCAGAAGAAGCTGTCATGAGAGGAACAAGGCAGAAGGTCACTTATGACCCTCTTAAGGTTGATTCCTTTGAGGCAATCAGAACAGGTAACTTCTCCAGGCAAGTGTACCAACCTCCACCTATCCATCCTTCCCCTTCTGAACCTCAAAATATCCTTACCTATACTTGACAGATTGAAGAAAGGATAGAGCCTTTTTGTTGGCTTTTAGCAGAGTCTTCCTATACTTGACCCAATTAGGTAAGTGACTCAGAGTCTTGCCGGTGGAGCTTGGTGTTTTCTGTTGAACCTTGAAAGTAATCAAGGGTTATATGTGGAAGCAGTGTTAGGCTTCAGAACCAAGCTTTGTGTTGTAAGTTCCAGAAGACGGGAACTAATATCCTACAAGATGTTGTGACATTATGGGTGCGGATTTCTGCTACAAAACAGATGCTCTGGGTGCTAAACAAATGCATGGTAATAACGTATGCTTGGAACCTACTCCTGATTTGGAAGAGGAGGCATTTGGGTTGTGTATTTAAGACGTTTGTCCAGAAAACAAGTCTTAGATTGGTTGGTTGTATGAGGTAAACCAAATTGTCTACTTCTCGATCCAGCTTATTTCTTATTCGAGGAAGGAGTGCAAAGGCTGAGCTTTAGAGGTCAAGAGAAAGTTTTTATCTCAGCCAAGTTTTTGAATATGAAGGTCAAGTTTATATGTTAAGAACATTCTCTCTAATATCTAGGAGATCCTTCTGATCAAAGGAGCCAGATTTATGGAACAAATGCTATTAAGAGAACTTCGTGTGGGTGTGCAGTAACCACATGTTGTGCTGTTATTAAGGAGAATAGTGTTTGATTCTCAAAGAGTTCATAGCATTTGATGATGAAGAATCCCAAATTTGGAGTTGGAGAATCTTGAGATATCATATATAGTATCTTGACATTCTTGTGTTGAGAACTTATATTTCTCAGTATGTACGGCGTGTACTTCTCTCAAACATGATGGAGGTTGTTTACTCAAACTTGATATCACATGTCAAGTCTATGAGAACATGGAACTCTTGCTCTGATGAATTAGGAGAGACATTCAAGGGGTTGAGTGTAATAGAGAGGACTCAACCTAAGTTAATTTAATATTCTGGAAAATAAACTTACAATCATGTTATGATTCAACTAGTGGTATATTGGTATTTTCCAAGCTACTTGGGAAAAGGCTGAAGAATGGAAGAAGCAGACTTGTCTGGACAGTCTATTCATGGTATGATGATCAGTAAATACCGTGGTTTGAGTGGTTTGTCTAAAGAGGGAATATCCTATTTTGATGCAGAAGGATAACACCTTACATTTCAAAGTCAGACAGGTGGTTTGAAACTTGCTCCTTAATGTATGGTGAAAAGCTATTGGTTTTTCTACATAATTGATCAGTTGTTGAAGTGTGAGCTCATGTATCCCTTGCAAGGAGTTGTGAACATGGATGTTCCTGCAAAACCATAGTATATGTCATACACAAGTGTCTAAAATTAATGTTAAAGCTGATGTTGAAGCATCACCTCAAATGTATATTTACAGCCAAGGAAGTGCGTATGACTCATAAAGAAGTTTGAAACCAAGAAGGGTCGGCGTTTGCCATAAGTGTGAAGGAGAATTGCCTTACCTTGTGGGAGAAGGTTAGTCTATTCATGCATGGTGAATACATTGACGGGAGACTCTGTATTTGTCCAAGGTAATCTGAATATCATGATTCAGAAGTTGCTATAGCCGTGCTGATCTTTGAGAGTTTAGTTATATCTTGAAGTTTATCAGTTTCCTGGGATGTAAAGGAAGATCTTAGCACTCACCAATAGTGTCAAAAGTGGCAGTTCTGATAGTATGGGATTGTATCTGATCTTAGTTATAGTAACATGTTCTGGCAAAACATGGTTGCTATCACAGTAAAGGCAAGAGCAGAATGGCTGATGAAGAAGGGGTTCTACTACTCTAAGTTATAGATAGTGGCAGTCTAGACCTTGTGTAGCAAATTAGCTGGGAACATTTGTTCTGGAATATGTGAGAAATTCCTAATCAAGTGTATCTGGTGTGGAGGTAATTATGTATATATTTTTCTATTTTCTTCTTGTTAGAGTCTTTTTTTTTGGAAACCTAGACTTACTCTTAGTTTTCTGGGGTATTTTTCTTTTTGGGAGAAACTTAGACTTACTCTTTGTTTCTTAGGGTTTTCTTGTTCTTGTTTTAAGTTTTTTTTCTTCTCATTATCTTCTGTCAAGTTTAGACTAAAGAGGAGGAGAAAAGAATGTTGCTGAGTCTAGTTTTGTGTTGACATATTGTTGACATGAGAGTGTAGAATCTAGAGTTTTGAGTCTGTCCTTGCAGTTGTTTTGCAAGAATGTTCTAATGAATGTTCTAACATTTTGTCCGTGTCAACAATTGTGGTTCGTTGATTCATTAGGTAGCTTCAGAGGGAGTGTGGTGTATCTGAGTCTCTAATCATAAGCTGAAGGGAAAAATGATCTTTGTTTTTGTTGGTACCTATGAAATCTGAAGATAACTATTGATGGTTATCAAATTGCTGTAAGACTCCTGCATATGCTCCAGTGTCACATGAACAACAACTTCTGTTGTTTATGTTAATGACTACAACTACGTGTGGTTGTAATACTAATGATACCTGATAACTACTAATGGTTATCCTTCTCTAAGCCACAACTACTGATAGTGGTGTTGTCTCTGCCTATGCAACTACTGACGGTTGTATCTGTGTCAAGTATAATTCATCATGTCTTAACATATCAGCTAAAACTGATTAAAAAAAAAGTAGTAATCTTGAGGACTGGAGAAAAGGAGCTGATGACTGGTTAAGCAATGATGACTGGTTAAGCAATGAAGGATTTTGTGTAAAAAACTAGCCTAAACTAATACATGCAAGAGGACTTATCTTTCTACAAAAATGAATTTGCTCATGAATAAAATATAAGAAATGTCTAGTCTATGTGTCTGTATCGATTGCGTATCCGATATATCTGTATCGAGTATTGTGCTTTATAGTTGGATTCTACAAGACGTGATATTAGATGACTTATATTAGTCTAAAGTAAAAAAAAGAAGGTAGCTTTTACTTTAGACCAAAATAATAAAAGAAGATATGTAGCTTTTGCTTAAGCTTGCGTCTCACTCAGAAGTGAACTTACTGCACTTTGCTTTTGTCATCCTATTATATGTTTCACTCCCTTTATAGTTGCAACGATAAAACGCGAATTGAAGAAAGGAATAATATCATTACTAAGTGACTTGAAAATAGAAAATTAAAGATAAAAATGTATACAGTTTTTCTAATTAATATAAAACTTGAATTTTTCTTAATACTGTTTAAACTAATTTTTTCAAATTGAAAAACAGTAAAATATCATTTTTTAATTTTTTAATACAACAATATAAAATATTATAAAAATGATTTAAAAATATTAACAGGCTCAAATAGAGGATAAAAATCAAATTATAACAAAAAGAAATACGTTTTAGAAAATTGGCTATTACATTTATACAAAATAAATTAAAGGTAGAATTATTAAAAACATTTAAAATAAATTTAAAAATTGTATTCAACATTGCAACCGAAAAATTTTAGATAACCACCCTCTCCACTTGTGCAGACTTATTTAAAATTAGAACATTGTTATGTATGAATTGGTTTAACATAAGAATATAAGGAGAAATAAGTCTCAAAATTAGTGTTTTAAAATTTTAAATGAATAAATTAATTTGAATGGGAAATCATAAGATTGTTAATTTGATCTAAATACTGGTTCGAACTAGTTAATAAATTAATAGAAACCTGTCAAAATTAATCAAAATCAATAAAAACTTACTAATCGACTATGGTTTTAGAAAAGCAATTGGTTAAATAGTTATTCTTTTATAGAAAAAACGATGTTGTTTTGATATTTTAAAAATTTAAAATATAAATAGATTTTGTTCAAAATTTATTTTCAACAACTTTTACTTCTTATAATTAAAGTTATTATAGATTGTAGTTATTTTTATTATTTAATTTAGGGTTAAATACCTTTTACCCCCTGTCAAAGTAGCGAGTTTCGGTTTTCCCCCTTATTAAAAAAAATTTTAGCCTTTGCCCCTTAACAAAAAAGATTCTCCAAAGGGAAACCTTATTGAGGGAGATTCCATCAGACTTGCCTACGTGTAATGAATCTTCTTGCTTATGTGGCTGTGTGTGACACGGTGGCAAGGCCTCTTCATATTTCTTCATCCTTATATACATACTCCCCCTTGCAATGTTAGGTTTTAACATTGTTGGAAACTTGAAATGGGGAAGAAGAAACGTGCTTGTAAGAATAAGCTTCCCCCACCGTCAAAGGCTACCAAACTGCCGTCAAAGTCAAAGAAAAGGAAGAAAAAGGAAAAGGAGCCGGTAGAGTCCAAGAAGGCGAAGCAAGTCAGACATGCAAACAAGAACGAAGAAGGAGGAACCTCCGTTCGTGATGAGGAGGTATGTGTAGCCACTCTTTCATTTTTTCAGTTAAGATTAGGGTAAATGTTGGGTTTTTGTAATGTATGATTCTTTTGATTTTAGTGTAACGATAAGTTCAATGTTGTACTCGAATATGGTGGGGAGTTTGTGCTTCTGAACGACGGTGGTACGATTTATAGAGGTGGTATGTCGTCGTTAGTTTCGGAACTCCGTTTAGATGAGTTTACAATGGGTAGTATACAAAGGTTGTTAATGGGTTGGGGTTACAGGGAAGGGACTTATAGAATGTGGACTCTTATTCGTGAAATAGATGATAATTATTTTCAGATTAAAAAGGATGACGATTGTTATGACTTTGCTGCATATAGTTGTGCAACTCAAATAGATGGGGAACTTTTCATATAGCATGATGTTGCAGATATGGGAGCAACAATAAGACTTCCTAGGTGTGTTATTGAGGTTGGTGAGATGGAAGAAAGTGACGAAGATGATGTTGAGGGGCTAGGCGATAGTGAAGATGAGAGGGCCACTGCGCTTGTTGATGGTTTTGAAGGGGTAGATATAAGTTTACCACAGAAAGAGATCCCAGAAGTTGCTGAATATGTTAGTGTTAGTAAAGAGAAACCTTGTGAGGAAGATTAATATATTAGTGATGAGTTGGAAAGTTCTGATCCTGATTTGTCTGATAGTGAGAAAGCTAAAGTCCAAAAGTTTGAAAAGTTCAAAAAGGAGCATTTAAATAAGGATTTTAAATTTCAGTGGGGTATGGAATTCAACTCCCTAGATGAATTTAGGTATGTTATACGTGAATGGTCTGTATTAAATGGGAGACAAATTACTTTTACCAAAAATGAAAGCGATAGGGTTAGGGTGGTGTGCAGGGCCAATTGTGGGTTTTTAATGCTATGCTCCAAAGTGGGGAACAAGAGGACATTTGCTATAAAAACCATTGTAGACAAACACAATTGTGCTAGGGTTTTAGACAATAAATCTGCAAATTCAAGGTTGGTGACTAAGATTGTTTTGAAGAAGATGCAGACCTCACAGAATGTCAGAATCACTAATATTATACAAGATCTGAGGCAAAATTACTCTGTAGGTATAACTGTGTGTAGGGCTTGGAAAGCAAAACTCATAGCCAAGAAGATGTTGGAGGGAGATGCAAACAGGCAGTATGCAATATTGAGGAGGTATGCTGCAGAATTATATAGGGCCAGCCCTGGAAACACTTTGGCTATAACTGTTGAAAGGCCTAATCTAACAATCCCACCAAGATTTGGTTGCTTTTATTTCTGCTTTGAGGGATGTAAAAAGGGTTTCATTAATGGATGTAGGCCCTTTGTGGGAGTGGATGGTTGCCACCTGAAAACCAAGTATGGTGGTCAGTTGCTAATTGCTGTAGGGAGGGACCCTAATGATCAGTATTTTCCACTTGCTTTTGGGGTGGTGGAGACTGAAACAAAAGAAAGCTGGAAGTGGTTCTTGGAGCTGTTGATGAATGATGTGGGCCAGAGTAACAGATATGTGTTCATATTAGACCAACAAAAGGTATGTTTTCATGAGACTTTTGTCAATAGAAATAGTTATTGTTGTGTGTTACTAATATTGAAATCTTGTAGGGTCTTGTTGTAGTCTTTGAAGAGAGTGTGGAGAAGAAGGTGCTAGAAGAAGGAGATTACCAGGTGTGTCTTATAGGTGTACCATTTGTGACAAATTTGGTCACAATGCTCAAACTTGCAAAAGCACAACTCAAAATCCCAATGCACTTAAGAGAAAGGTATGTCTAGTCCTTATCACAACTCAAACTGTTTTTTTAACATGTATGTGAAATTAACAAATGTTGTTCTCCATTCATGTAGAGGAAAGTTAAATTGGATGCTTAAACTGCTACAACTCATGAAGCTCAAACTGGTGCAACTCTAGCAGGTCAAACTGGTGCAAGTCATGAAGCTCAAACTGGTGCAAGTCATGAAGCTCATGCAGGTGAAACTGGTGCAAGTCATGTAGCTCAAACTGCTGCAACAGATGCAGTTCAAACTGAGGCAACTCATGAAGTTCAGACTGCAGGGCAAGCATTTGGACAAGCTGAACCACAAACTGAGGCTGCACAAAATGTTAATGATAATGCAGAGAATGGAGAAACACAAGAACCTGCACAAACACATCAGACTGAAATAAGCACTGATTTTTTTGGAGACATCACTGATGATGTGATCTCAAGCCTTCCAGACTTTAACTCTACCCAATGCTATGCTGTGGATGGAACGTCACAAAGGAGAGGTAAGAAAAAGATGTCACCTACCAAGCCACTCAAGAGGAGGACAAGTGAAAGACAAAAGTTGTTCTGGTTTAAAAAAACAGTCACTGGCCCAGGTGCTAACCCTGATGAACCATTATCATTAAATGATGAAGAGAACAATGTTGACTCAAGGCGTGGGAAGAAGAAATTGAAGAAGAAGTATTAAGTCATGATATGCTGTTATGCCAAGTAATGTATTTTGGTGGAATATTTTCTAATTAAGTCCTAGTTATGTATAATGCTAGTGAACTTCAATATTTTGGTTATGTCCTTTGTTTATGGTACAATGATTATGTATTTTGGTACAATGTTGGTACAATGTTATGTATTTTGTCTGTTAAGTAATTTTATGGTACAATGGTTACGTGAATGCTAAATGTATTTTGTCTAAAAGGAGAATGTCCTACTCAACTGATATGCTACATTATCAACCAAACTTTTCAACAAATTATAAGACTTTAATGAATCATTCTAAATGACAGTAATTGAACAACCAAAACACATTACATTCCATATAACTTTACATTACATCTTTTGTCTCAAATATGAATTCATTACATATATGTGTATATTACACCAAACAAAAACCAAGACATCAACAATGCCACTTTCAGTTGGGAAATGCTTCTCTTCAAAACAGCCTGCTTCAACTTGGTTTTTTCCAGAATTCCTTCCATCAACTTAACCTTCATATTTGCCAATTCACAGTCCTTGCATAAATGTTCCGAACTGCTGATTTCATCATCCCAAATAAAAAACTCACAACTATTCTCCATCTGCAATTACAATACAGCAAACTTAAATCCAACTTTCAGTAAACATATTTAACAAAAAAATGAAATAACTAAAAACTTACTCCTGCATTCTTGCACTTCCAGAATTTCCATCTGCGATTCTTGAACGTCTTAGCTACCCACATCTTCATAGGACGACTGCATCCATATGTAGGGACCTTCAAATTCACGTCGGAGATGTAGGAATTGCAGCTACCGATACTTTTACTGCATTCCATTTCCACGGGTGAGGTTATGAAAGAAGAAAGGGTGACGCAACTGGAATCACAAAGAAGAGATTGTTTAACCCTAAAATTTGGGAATAAACCCACGTTGAAGGTGAAGAAATTGAAAGAGCAACAATGGATTTCAGATTGAATACCATCGTGAACCCTAAATCCCAAATTATATGAAGAGACCTTGCCACCGTGTCACACACAGCCACATAAGCAAGAAGATTCATTACACGTAGGCAAGTCTGATGGAATCTCCCTCAATAAGGTTTTCCTTTGGAGAATCTTTTTTTGTTAAGGGGCAAAGGCTAAAATTTTTTTTTAAGGGGGAAAACCGAAACTCGCTACTTTGGCAGGGGTAAAAGGTATTTAACCCTTTAATTTATGTCGCACTTAAACTGTGTTCAAAATATATTTGTTATAGCTATTATATAATTTTGTTGTAGAGATCAATTTATTCAACTGAATTATTCAATTTAATTATACAGTTCGATCAATGATTCAGTAAATCGATCAATGAATCAGTGATCCATTACACTCATCTATTTGATGATCCGTCCCATTTTTAAAACATTGCTCAAAACTCAAACATTCATCAAGCCCGGTTTAAAAATATTTAATTTTTAAATAGTAAAAAATATTATATTATTAAAAGTTTACTGAAACTAATAAAGTATTACATTCTTAGCGTGAACTATATATTGACTGCAGTGAATCCTATTTCGTTTGGAAGAGAGTATGATTATTGTCCTCTATAAGCATTGGATTCTTAACTTTTCTTATATATGAGAGTTAAGCTTGCACTACCCAATTCTCATCCATCCTTATTCCTATTTTCATTCTACATTTCAATCTTGAAGTTAATGGCACCTAATTTGTTCCCTCTTCGTGTAGCTCAATCTTATCACGATCACGAAGGTACGTCTAAACTTTCCTTACATATTGACACACTCACTATCTTCTTCACATTTTGTTATAAATTAATGCAAGTTTCAAAATGAAATCATGTAGCTACAGAGTTCCGCGAGCTAGTAATGGAAGACAAATGGGAAGAAGTAATTGCAAAATACAACGAACATATTAAGTATCACAAGATAGAAATAAAGGGAAGAGGAACAGCATTGCATGTGGCAGTAAGCAATGGATTGAAAAAAGAAGTGAAAAGTCTTGTAGAAGCAATAGAAAAGCTTGGTGATGAAAGTAGTTTGAAAATGAAGAATGAAATAGGTGGTACTCCTCTTCACCTTGCAGCATATAGAGGATTCACAGATGTGTGTGAAGTTATAATTGGAAAAGAAGGTGAAAGGAAATATTTGATTCAGGAGAAAAATGGAAAGGGAGAAACACCACTATTTTGGGCTGTGCGTGCACGTAAAAGATTAGTGTTTGTTTATCTACAGCAGTTTTTTCCATATGATATCAATATTGCTGTCAATAACAATGATACTAGCATCCTTCATGTTGCCATTCAGAGAGAAATGTTTGGTTAGTTTTTTTTATATCTTTATTTATTTATTTATTTATTTTTAATTTGAATTTGTTTTAAATGTTTTTCTAGAATAAGAAAAGAAAATAATTATATTAAAAAAAAGTGAAATTCCTCCATTAATTTAATACAGAACCGAGTGGTATCTTATAAGGAAAAAAATAAATATATACTAAAGAGTGTAGTAAGAATATATATAGTAAAATACTATTGAGATATTTCCGTTAAGTTTGTTCGACTGGTAACGGTGGAAAAACATCTCACTTATTTATTTGGAATGAAATAACTAATTTAGTTTAAGAGTTGCATAGATGAATTACATAAATATGACTGTACACACTTAGCCAAAACAATAATACGGAATCTATCGATATTTCAATTTTTTTTTTTAACTACCAAGTACAGCGTCAATCACAACTGGACCAGCGAAATACTAAATTTTGGTAAATATTATTTTAATTCTACATTAATTTAAACAATTGTCTTTGCAATTTTTTCCATTAAAATAATTCAACTTTTTAATTAAAATAATAAGCTAAAACTCATTGAAATTAAATATTAGCGAACATTACATTTTATCAAACAATAAAATTAATCTATGTATCTTGTGCAACAGATTTGGCAAATATAATAATGCATTGCTATGAAAGTCTTGGATCTATGAAGGACAAAGATGACGTCACTCCTCTCGAAATTCTTGCTACTAGGACATCTGCCTTCATGAGTGGAAGTAGGCGACTATCATGGTGGAAGCAAATTTTGTATTTCTGTAAGTGACACATACATATGGATATTATTAAAACACATAGTTTCTTAAAACGATGAAATTGAAAATTAATTTACATTTATTAAGTAATTCATCATTGCACTTAAAATGCTACTCCTTTCATTTTCATTTTTTCTGTCTCAAAATAATTGTCCATGTAAAATATCAATGCAACTTTTATTATTATTTTTTCACTATACTCCTATTTATTAACTTTCACTTTTTTCAAGACAATTAATAAGAATATTCTAGTAAATAATATTAATTTTGTCATTAAAATTAAGACATTTAATCATTTTTTTAACAACCGTGCATTGCTGAAATATAATTTTTTTATGAGACAGAGGGAGTAAAATTAGATAAGATATCTCAATTTTTCCATGATATAAGTATACTCAATTCAATTCGTAATCATTGACACCTAAACTATCATTGGCTATTCAAGGGCGTCGTACAGGGATCTCATGAATTCTAGAGAGGGAAATCGACACTCACCTTAAATAAAATAGCTATACTATCATCTATCTAGTACTCCGTCCGTCGTACAATGGGTGTTCTAGTCCATAATTTAACATAGATTAAAAAAGTGTAAAAAAGTAAGAGAAAAAAGTGTATAAAAGTAAGAGAGAATAATGATTTTACTATAATATCTTTATCATGTATTGAAAATGATGAAATTTTTATTAATTAGATGTAGAGCTGAAAAAATTGTATTGAAAACTGAAATGAGTAATTTATTTTAGAAAATTATTTTATTTTAAATGAATCACTCATAATGGAAGGGAGAGAGTATCTATTAAAATTCAAAAATCAATTGTATGAATTTCATAAATTATCCGTTAACTATAAATTAGTTACACTAAAAAACATTTAAATAATCAACTAATATTTATCTTCCTTTTTTCCTACATTTTTATCTTCTATTTCAGCATGTCATGTGTCCAATTTCAACAATCTACTTTGTATCTAACTCTTTTTAAGATTGACATGTGACATTAATTTAACAACCTTCATCATTTAAATCACAATTAAGTATTACATTCACTCATATTTTCTCTTGATTAAAATTTTAAATTTCTCAAATTTTTTTCCTACACTTTCTCAACTTCTTTTTAATATTTTCCCTCTATTTATTTACTATCACTAAAATACTAATAATCTATTTTTTAATTTAAATAAAAGAGTGAAGGTTAATTTTAATCTCTCACAAAAACTAAAGATGGTCAGATTAGTCCCTGAAAAAAAATTTCTATTAAATCTCTTACAATATTTAACCGAGCCATGTTAGTTCTTCTACTAATAGTTTTTTCAAACTGGTTTTTTTCTTACTTTTGAACCGTGACTGGACCGCCAATGAAGACTTATTTTAGTCTCTCACAAAAAAAAAAAGTCCAAATTAGTCCATAAGAAAAAAAGTTCCTATTTAATTTTAAAATTCTTAATTTTAAATATTTCTTTTTCTTTCATCTCATGAGTCGCTTTTTTTTCTCTGTATATTTTAATACAATTGAGTTTATATAATCATTGTTCATTTTAAAATTAATAGCTAATTTCAAATTTATATATGTATCAAAATACAATTTATACTGTATCAAATAAATTTATCCGTACGATCGGACGTGTATTTGATTAGTTCGCTATTATGATGAATAATGTCTATTTTAAAATTATTTAAAATTAAAAATATTACTTATTAAATACATTTTTCAACAAAATAAATATTATAACACAAATATAAGTTAGATTATTAACCAATTTCATCATTACATTAACCACAAAAATATATGTTTTTAACCACTCATTTTACTTATAAATTATTAACTACTTTCACTACTTCATTAACCATTGAAATACACAATATCCACAATTTTCAAACATTTAATTATGAAATGTATTAATCAATATTTACACTCTACTAACAAACTTTATTTTACTACTTAAGACTCGTTTATGTTTGACAACTCACTGACCAAATTATGAATCATATTAATCAACTTTATTCATATGAATAAGAAGGATAGAAAATTATGGCCCTCCTAGATATGATAAGTTGAAAAGGTGTTAGATAAGTTTGACAAGAGTAAATTAAAGGTTGTGAGTACTCCGTAAGGGAAACATTTTAAGCTCTCATTTAATCATTGTCCAAAGACAGATGTAAAAGCTAAGTATATGTCAAAGGTTTCTTATGCTAACATTGTTGGTTCTTTAGTATGTGATATGGTTTGAACTATATCAAATTTGATACAAGTTGTAAGCCAAGTTTATAAGTTTATGTCCAAACTAGGAAAATGTCAATCGGAAGCAGTCAAGTGGATTTTTCAGGCACTTTAAGGGTACTATGAGTTATGGTATCATGTTTATAAATAAACAAGGAAATCCTTCGATTGTAGGATATGTTGATTCAAGCTATGTGTTAATATGGATGATAGGAGCTCTATAACAGAGTATGTCCTTACTTTAACAGGATGACCTATTTGTTGGAAATCATCTGCTTAATCCCTAGTGGCCATGTCAACAACTAGTGTAGAGTACATGGTGACAAGTGAAACTTCCACAGAAGCCTCATGGGTTACATGATTGATGAGAGAATTAGGTGTTGATCAAGGTGGATTTGAGTTGCATTGTGATAGTTAGAGTGCCATTTATTTGACAAACAATAAGATTTATCATGCCAAGAATCAGAACATTGGTCTGAGGTCTCACAATATCATAAAGGTACTTGCATATGGATACATATTACTTGAAAAGTTTCATACTTTAGAGAATGCAACTGATATGTTGACCAAGACAGTCATCACTGACAAGTTCATGCAATGCATAAACCTGTTGCATATTTATCAGTGTTAAATAGAAGGTGTACTTACCAACTTGGCAGGATTAATCATTATGCAACAACTATTTAAATAGGGATTGATATTCTCTAAGGTGGAGATTGTTGAGTATGACTCATACCATGGTAAACTGAAACCTAGTATTATATATGGCTTGAAACAATAGAATCATATTTAATAAGACAAAACTAAAGGAAATTACAGGTATTATATGTCGCAGAGGTGGACAACATTGGCTTAAATACGTTAACAAAGATCGATCATGTACATTGTCTTTTACTTATGTGTCTCTTTAATCTTACATATTGATTGTTTTTCTAACATTATCTTATGCATTGTTTGTAGTTCAATAGAAAAGCCCAGGGGGGAAATAATATAAAGATAAATTTGTTTAAATTTTTCTTTTTTATAAATTTAAATGACATTTTCTAGCATTGTGTTTACTTTTTTGTAAAATAACATAAAGAAAATGTCTAATATTATTTATAAAATTTTGGTGTCGAAGGTTTTTCTGTAAGCCTCCAAGACGCAAAAACTACAATGGAATTGTATCAAAAGAAGGCTATATCTAAAGGAAATTTAAAGAACGGTATGATTTCAATGAACTATAGCTTTTATCATCCCTTTAACATTATTTTTTAGTATTTTAAAATTAGTAAACTATTAACAGATGCTCAAGTGTCCGTAATAGTATAGAGTGTAGTTAATAACACTATTCAAGTACAAGAGTTTTTTCTCTTCTATTTTTTATAGGAATATTTATTAATGGAAATAACAAAGTTAACTCTTCCTTTATTTAATGGCGTTCACTATTATTTATGAAGGACTTGTCAATATTGCAGACAAAGATTATCATAGTGAAGTATTAATACCTGTATACCGTGTTGACGAACTAGAAAAGGCATACAAAGTAAGCAATACTCTTGCTCAACTAGATTTTTTTAGTTGTGGTAAGATATTATGTCACCGCATTCAAAAGTTTGTATCAAGATGGCCTATCCTATCACTATTGGGTATGTATATTGAACTCTTCTAACTTTAATTTTGCATGTTTTCATTTGAGTATAGTATACTGCACATCTCTAAATTTTGGAACATGCAAACGTAAGCTTGTTTCCATAACTCAATCAATAAGTCACCATTGCTCTTTTGCTCAATTACTTCTGTAGACATAAAGACAATAAAGACTATTAAGAAGAAGCACATATTTGGTCGTCTGCTTTTGGAAGAATTTATGAAGAATCCTTACGAGTCATACATGGGTGGTGGGCTTGATCCATTACGCGACATAGAACATGAAGAAAAAAGGGAAGATTGGTTTGTGAATGTTCCAAAGTTTATCAAGCATGAACAGGAAGGTGGTAAATAAAAATATGTATAGAAAATTAATGAAGATATGTAATTAAAATATAAATAATTAAATAATCACTATTTATATTTGCAGGTGATACCTCAATGCAAAAGACATTGGAAAATAAAAAATTGGAAGATTCAACATTTTTGGCAGTAGCAAAAAGTGGCATAGCAGAAATTATGGAAGAGCTTAATTCTAAAGTACCAAATACATATGATAAAAAAGGTTTATTACTTGTTGCAATGAAGAATATTAAACCAGAATTATCAGAAGAGAAAAGTATTTTAAAGGAAACAGCATATTTGATTGCAGCAAGTCATGGAATAGTTGAGATGATGTCAGCACTTAAACAAAAGATAAGAAGTGTGACCCATGAGATTAACTCCAACAATGAAAATGCATTGCTTTTGGCAGTAAAGAATAGGCAACCACATGTTATTAAATGGTTGTGGAAGAGTTTACCTAGAGAGGTTTTTCAACATCTAAATCTAGAAGTTGATAAAAATGAGAATACTGTGTTACACTTGGCAGCGTATACATCAATCCAAAGAGAAAATACATGGAAGATATCGGGTGCTGCTATGCAAATGATGTGGGACATCAAGTGGTACAAGGTACATTTATAGTTTAGTGAGAATATTTTTTAAGATGTGCAATGTGGGTTAAAATAGAGATCCCCAAATTCGCCATTGTTAAACTATGGCTAAATAGGACCTCTTATAATTTGTCATGGTTAAAACGTAGTTATATAGGGTCTCTATTTGTTTTATCACGGTTGTTGAACCATGACTAACCTACACAATATCTTAAAAAACTTATGATGGTCCTGAGTTTAATTATTACTTATCACTATATATTTATATATTACATTTTAAAAGAAGCATTAACACGTATTTTTGGTATAGTACATAAAAGGACTAGTACCAGAGCATTTCAATCATAGAAATAATAAAGAAGGAAAAACCCCAAGTGAAATCTTCAAGGAGCAACACAAAGAACTTCTACAAAACAGTATTGAATGGTTGAAAGACACATCAGAGTCATGCTCAGTTGTTGCAGCTCTCATTGCCGGTGTCTCCTTTGCTACATCAGGCAGTGTCCCTGGTGGTAATCAAGCAACGGGAAAACCAGCATTAGAAGGACAACCAGCATTTGAAGGATTTGCTATATCTTCATTAATTGGACTTTACTTCTCTGTTACTGCACTCATCATGTTCCTTTCTATACTCACTTCTCGAAAAGAAGTCGAAGACTTTCGTCGAAACTTGCCAATGAAGCTTCTTTTTGGCTTAAGTTCTCTCTTTGTATCCATTGTTGCTATGTTTGTTTCTTTTTGCGCTGGACATTTCCTTGTGCTCACAGATAAATATACCAAGGGAGGTATCTTGTTCTATTTATATATTTCCATTTGCTTGCCTGTCGCATTCTATGCAGCTGTGCAGTTTCCATTATTTCTTGATCTTGTTAAGGTTATTTGGAAGAAGGTTCCACCACCAAGTGTTAAGGGTGTTCATCTTTAGAGATTTTTTGTGTTGTATTTCTATGTGATTTGAAACTAATGAATGTGATTTGTATTTGAATAACTTATTTTTTTATGTTGAGATTTCGTGTGAATGTAGTGTGATTTGAAGTTTTTGTATGACATATCCACAATACTATACATACTACTAAGATGTTTATTCTTTCTTATGATTCAGCTTATTAGATGTCATGATAAAAATATTAATTTTTTTGTATAAAATTTTATAAAAGTGAATTAAAACATCAACTTGGTGTATTGAAGTAGACAATATAGTAATATAATATATTCTTATGCATTTTAATGTAATGTATTTATTAATATAAATTTTCTACTATATATTACAATTACTATTTATTAAAAAAAACTCAACTTTCATTTTATGATTCGGTAACAAACATTTGTCTCATACTTGACCTAGCGAGAAACATTTTTCTTTTAAATAATTAAACTTGACAATGATCATACTAGTTAATCAATTTTTGTTTTTAAATTTAATAGTAAAATAGTCAAAATTGCAATCTCTAAATAAGAGGAATGTCTTTATGTAATGAAATGTCCCTGCCATAAATATATTAGTTGGAATTACATGACAATAAAACCATTTAACACATCACTAAAAAACACATTATACAAAATAGATTTCTTACCTCTAAATGTAGAGGATTTTTATCTCGATTGAGGTGTCAAGGTAACATAGGATGTTATAGAAAGTACGTCAATTTTCTCTTCAATCCATTAGTTTGGGCAAAAAACTCAAAAAATTAGTCATTTTTCCCATAGTTGGGAGGTTACCCGAGGGAAAATTCCTCAAATTTCTTATTCCTTATTTTCCCCTTGGGCTGAGATGCTAATTATTGGGATAAGAATTAGGGACCATTTTTCACCTTGGTTCGAATTGTTAACGGATGGGAAATCCCTTGTATTTTTAAAATATCATTCTTTTTAATTTTAAATATTTTTTTATAACTTCATTTGTAATAAAGAACCTAAATGACACATTTTGTACAATATATTTAATTACAACAAGGCCAATAAAATTATAAAATATTACATAAAAATCAAAATGAAACACATCATATATAGATTACAAAAACTCTACACAATTACAAAAACTATACATATTTACATTGAGTAGGCTAATCATACATATCTAGAGTAACTCATAAACATTATAAATTTATTTATTACAACAAATATCAAATATATAAAATGGTTCAACTAACAAGGTAAAATCCAACAAACCAAATCAGCGTGAGTCATAAAACTAAAAAAAGTAAGTTGTTCAATTTGTACGGACGTCATATTGAACCTTTTACTAACACAATGACAATAACAACAACAACAACAACAACAACAAAGTCCATAAATCATTAAACCTTCAATCTCAACTACAATGACAACATTAGATAACAATGTTACGTTACATTTGTAGCAACCTGCCTAAAAATTTCAGCTTTCGAGTCGCCACCTATTCTGAAGGGCGAATAGGAAACCCTACACAGATAAGAGATTGAGGGTAAGTTATTATAATCAGGCTGAGGGAAGGTGTTAGGCACCCTCAGCCCTTTCCTAAAGGCTAATGTTCAAAGATTAGGGTTGCATGGCAGGGTTTGTAAAGAAATGTGACAAACAGAATTTTAATGACATGATTGAGGTTTTGAAGAGGGGGACTCGCCTTGTTGCCAAGTGCCTACGTACCTCCTTAGGGAGGATCAGAGTCTACGTAGTTCGGGAAGGGTTGTACGCCATTTAGAGTTTGAATTTGATTTGATATGGTTTTTTAGAGGCTTTTTAGTTAGCCTATCGCAGTTTGTTTTGTCTTGTAATTTGAATGGATTTTAGAATTATTAGGGTTTGGGGCGTACAACCCTGATTTGGCACAATTAACCGCGATGATCAATAGGTTTGATCACCATAGTCAAAAGATTAAGGATTTGCATTGTTACCAATTCAAATCGATTAATTCGATTATCACTAATAACAACTTACTTGTATTTTACTTATTTATTAATTGGCGTTTTATATTGTTACCTCTCATAATCGATTAGCACGACTAAAAATAATAACAAATTTAATTAAATAATAAGGCAAGATTAATCACCACAACCAATAAGATAGTTGCAGCCATTTAATCGAATTTAGTTAGATTTTATTTTAATTAAAATAGTACTTTAATTATTTTTATTGTTAACCACAGCGATTAATCGATTTAATCGGCGCAAATAACAAATTAAAAAATATTTAATACAAATGTCATATTTTTATTCTATTAAAAATAATTATGATATGATTATTAATTATTAAACATAATATTTAAATTAAATGAAATAAAATAATTGAATTTTATTAAGTTTTTATTAAGGTTCTGATTACATGTGGTTATTGTGAGAGTGTATAGTATGGACATGAGACCAGGGGCGTTGGATTTGGGGTTTGTGGGACATTGAGGGTCAGATATGTAGGGCTTACGATGCGCCCCATGATGGTGCACGCACAGGATCCAGTGTTAGAAATTCCAGAAAAATAAATAGGCGAAGGGGAGGCTCGAACCCATGACCTCCCCCTCACCAACGCTTCACACAACCACCAAGCCACACGCATACACGCGTTAAGGAAGCGTCACCAATATAATATATAAAAAAACAATGGGCAACAATAAAACAGGCGCGAAATTCAAACTGTCCCAGTAACGTGAAGACACGTCATTGTCTTCTTCACAAGAACCTGCAAAACTCTTATGTTTTAGCTACGAAATTGCTACGGCTTTGCTCGTAGCCAATCAAACACGAAAATAGCGATTAAGGCATGCATCCATATAAATCTTTTGCGACCTATCCACCCCACTCGTATGAACCACGCGAACTCAACCCTACGGTTAATTTGCTCCAATTTGACCCCTAAAGAAAACCCCCAATATGGAACCCTAAAACTCAAAATAACCTCTAATGGTGGAATACGATTAAGACACGAAAACTCCACAAAATAAATCCAGAAACGATCATAGCATCATAATCAAGCACAATATATCAATAAAAACATGTAAAGATGCATGAATTCCTCTAATCGATCCAAGCTTCAGAGTTACTTACTTTGACAAATCGGAGAGTGTTCTGGGGGTGTTGGGGTCGAGCAAAGATCCAGACACGTTCAGAAGCCTTTGAGGAACCTTTTGCAATCTTCAGAAACTCTTGAGAGTCTCTAATTCCTCAAATCCGAATCTTGGTTTTGAGTGACTTTTTTTGTGTTCTTGCAATTGTGCTTTCTCTCCGAATTTCAACCTCTAGTCTCTTGGCTAGTGTTTACTACTTATAGGAGAATAGAATTAGGGTAAATCTTTGTCCAAAACCTCACTTAAATCCAATCTTCCTAATTTGAGAAATTGATTTTATTTTCTTGAATAAAATCTTGCTATTTTGGTCATAATTTGTATTAACTTCCTTCTCCAATCACTATGCACGAAATTACATCATATTTTGTCATTAATTCTGATTGGAAATCAAATAAAATATAATTTTAACAAAATATTTGATTTTTAGTCTTTATTAAATCATAAAAATGAAAAAAAAAAGTAAAAAAACATTAATTCAAATATAATGCCAATTTTCGTGGTGAGTGGTTTTTGGGCATGCTAATAGCTTGTGGACCAAGTTTGTATGAAAATATTATGGGCCCTTTTGCAAAGTTTTTCCATTTGAACCCTCCTTTTTTCACTTTTGGTCCCTGAAAATCACCTAACTTTGATCAAGCATATCTCCTTCAATATTTGGGCTATGAAGGAGTTCTAATACTTTTTGGAAACCTCAAGAGGTCCTCTACAAGCCACTTTGGAACATATTTTTCATTTGGAGCTTTTATCTTGATCATATTCTCTTTGGGAAAAAACTGCTTTTGAAGGATGCCTGAAAATGACCTGTAATCTTTTGCCTTGTATCTCTTAAATGAAGCATTTCTAGCCCTGGCTTGTGAGATACAAAGTTGTAGAGAATTCAATTTCCTTCAAAATAGGCTTTGAGTGGGGAATTTCTGATGTTCCATGTGAAAGTTATGCCCAGTCAAAGTTGGGTTGACTTTCTCCTAAGAAACCCTAATTTGAACCTTTTTGTATTTGTTCATCTCTGAGTTTCTATTAATGGAATCATGATCAATTCTTGATCAAATGATGGTTATGCACCCCATACTTGATGTTTGCCCAATGATTATGGTTTGAATCATGCCTTGATTATGATTGACCTTTCAGTTTGGATCAGTTGACTTGTGAATTATCTGGATCATTTGAATGAGCCATGTCATTGAGATTTGGACTTGCCTTTGTTATGAGAGAAGTGTGGGAGGTAAATTTTGGGGTATGACAGCTGCCCCTATTTAATTACCTTGGATTGGGTGACAAGAGGGTGTGTAGACCTCGCGTCGTTCCGATCGAAGAGTTATTAAATACTGGAAGGCCCCTAAATTTGCCTTGAGCTTGAGTATGGATGAAGCGAAATGTCCTGCTAAAGCCTGAGTCTTACATAGCGAGGAGCTTTATTGGTTGTGTAATCGGCTTGCTATGGCCAGCAAGCCTCCGTAGTTTGTGGACCCCATTACTTACCATAGTGCTGGTAAGCTACTCGCAGTTTGTGAACCTCTCACTTACCATAGTTCTGGTAAGCTACTCGCAGTTTGTGAATCTCTCACTTACCATAGTTCTGGCAAGCTACGTCGCAGTTTGTACCTCTCACTTACCATAGTTCTGGCAAGTTACATCGCAGTTTGTATCTCTCACTTACCATAGTTCTGGCAAGTTACATCGCAGTTTGTATCTCTCACTCACCATAGTTCTGGCAAGCTACGTCGCAGTTTGTACCTCTCACTTACCATAGTTCTGGCAAGTTACATCGCAGTTTGTATCTCTCACTTACCATAGTTCTGGCAAGCTACGTCGCAGTTTGTATCTCAATAGGACTGCTTGCTATAGTTCTAGCAAGTTCACCTGCACTAACAGGTTTATCTGCAAGTGTTGTTGCAGAATTTACCTGTGTAGAATTTTCGTTCCTGTAAATGCGTATGCATTATGTTTATATGTTGTGCATATGCCCCTGTTGTTTGTATAATGCGTATGTATGAATGCTTACACATGTGTATGTTGCATGTGTATTGATGAACGTATGTATTAATGTATATATGATACCCCCTACATTTATCACTCATCTCCTTATCACCCATTGCTTTTTGTTCAACCCCTTTTCTTTTGAATTGTTTGTGACTTCCTGGCTCAGTCTGATTAATCCATTGATACCATCCTTTGAAATGCCATTCTGCTAGATTTTTTTAAGTGATCGCATCACGGGGCGTTTGTAGCCTTCCGGAGATTTCACAGTTTTATTCTATTGCTTTTGCGTTGAAAGTTTGTAAGTTTCTCATGTTAAATCCATGTTAGGGTTTATAAAAATAAATTATCCTTTGCAAATGGTACTGAAATTAGAAATGAAGCATAGTATGCAAAAAGGAAATTTTATTGATATTGCCTTGAATTGGCGAGTGTACAGAAATGCGAAGAAAGAAAATGACAAATATAAATGATATTAATACTGCCGTTGCTTTTTTTTTTTTTTGTTATCGAGGGCCCCAATAATCCTTCGACTTCAGAAGTAGATGATTGCACGACCCCTCATCCTTCGTAGTTTGCCTTCGGCTTATGTCCGGTAATCCTGCTTTTGCTAGGCATAGTACTTCTTGACCGCGTCTGAGTTGATTGGGTGCGGTAGCTCATCCCCATCCATTGTAGTGAGGACTAATGCCCCTCCTGAGAACACCGTTTTTACAATGTATGGACCTTCGTAGTTAGGTGTCCATTTTCCACGGGCGTCGAGTCGAGGTAACAGTATCTTCTTGAGGACAATGTCACCTTCTTTGTAGGTTCGAGGTCGGACCTTCTTATCGAACGCTTTTTTCATCCTCTTCTGATAGAGTTGTCCATGAGACACAGCTGTCAGTCTCTTTTCTTCAATGAGATTAAGCTGATCAAAACGAGTTTTTACCCATTCCGATTCTTCTAACTTTGTGTCAGCTATGACTCTTAGTGACGGGATCTCCACTTCGACTGGGAGGACAGCTTCCATACCGTAGACTAGGGAGAAGGGGGTTGCCCCTGTAGACGTACGCACCGAGGTTCTATAACCGTGTAAGGCGAATGGGAGCATTTCGTGCCAATCTTTGTATGTTTTCACCATCTTTTGTATTATCTTTTTGATATTTTTGTTTGCAGCTTCGACAGCGCCGTTCATTTTAGGCCTGTATGGTGAAGAATTGTGGTGTTCGATCTTGAACTCCTCGCACAGCTCCCTCATCATGTTATTGTTCAGATTTGACCCATTATCGGTGATAATCCTGCTTGGAACCCCATACCGACATATGATATTATGCTTGATGAACCGAGTGACTACTTGTCTCGTCACGTTGGTGTAAGAGGCAGCTTCGACCCATTTGGTGAAGTAGTCTATGGCAACCAATATAAATCGGTGTCCATTCGAAGCTTTAGGTTCTATCATCCCTATCATGTCGATTCCCCACATTGCAAATGGCCATGGTGAACTCAGAACGTTCAACGGGTTTGGTGGTACGTGCACCTTGTCAGCGTAGATCTGGCACTTGTGACAGGTCCTTGCATATTGGAAACAGTCGGCCTCCATTGTTAACCAGTAATACCCTGCTCGCAGTATCTTTCTAGCCATTGAGTGTCCGTTTGCATGGGTCCCAAAGGTTCCTTCATGTACCTCCCTGATAATTTCCTTGGCCTCGTTTTTATCTACACATCTCAACAACACTGAGTCATAGTTCCTTTTGTATAAGATGCTTCCGCTTAAGAAGAACTTGGATGCAAGTCTTCTCAGTGTCTTTTTATCAATTGTTGAGGCATTCTCCGGGTATTCCTGTTTTTCCAGATACATTTTTATGTCATGGTACCATGGTCTATTGTCGGAATGTTCCCCAATCGCAAGGCAATAGGCAGGTTCGTCGAAGTGTCTAACAGTTATCCGTGGTTCATGGTTTGGCCAGGTCACCTTGAACATAGAGGAGAGCGTTGCTAGTGCATCGGCTATTTGATTTTCTTCCCTCGGGATATGAGTAAAAGTGATAGTATCAAATTCAGCCGTCAACTCCAGTATAAGGTCTCGGTATGGGATTAGTTTTGCATCTCGAGTGTCCCATTCTTTGTTGACTTGATGGATTACCAATGCTGAGTCTCCGTATACATCAAGGAGCTTGATCCTTAGGTCGATTGCAACTTCTAACCCCAATATGCATGCTTCGTATTCTGCAATGTTGTTGGTGCAGTCGAAACATAGTCTTGCAGTGAAGGGTAAGTGCCGGTCATCGGGAGATGTCAATACTGCCCCTATGCCATGTCCTAGTGCATTTGAGGCACCGTCGAACATGAGTTTCCATACCAAACCTGGTTCGGGTCCCTCGTCGGGTCCTGGTATTTCATAGTCTCTTACTAGCATAATATCCTCATCAGGGAAGTCGAACTTCATAGATTGGTATTCTTCGAGGGGTTGGTGAGCAAGATGTTCTGCCAGTACACTCCCTTTTATTGCTTTTTGAGTTACATATTGTATGTCGTATTCGGACAACAACATTTGCCACCTTGCAATTCTACCCGTGAGCGCCTGTTTTTCGAACACGTATTTTAAAGGATCCATTCTCGATATTAGCCACGTGGAATGATTCAGCATATATTGCCTTAGACGTTTGGAGGCCCATGCTAGGGCGCAACATGTCTTTTCCAATGGTGAATACCGAGATTCGCAATCCGTGAATTTCTTACTGAGGTAATAGATGGCGTGTTCTTTCCTGCCTGTTTCATCTTGTTGCCCCAGTACACACCCCATAGACCTTTCGAGTACTGTGAGGTACATGATTAGTGGCCTTCCAGGTACAGGAGGTAAGAGTATAGGTGGTTCTTGCAAGTAGTTCTTTATGGTTTCGAAGGCTACTTGACAGTCCTCGTTCCACTTGATAGGTTGATCCTTCCTGAGTAGTTTGAATATAGGCTCGCATGTAGCTGTCAGGTGTGAAATGAACCTTGAGATGTAATTCAATCGGCCCAGGAAACCTCGTACCTCTTTTTCTGTCTTCGGGACGGGCATTGCTTGTATGGCTTTTACTTTGTCAGGATCAACCTCTATACCTCGTTGGCTTACAATGAATCCCAACAACTTTCCCGACCTTACACCAAACGTACACTTGTTCGGATTTAACCTTAGCTTGTACTTCTTTAAGCGCTCGAACAACTTATGTAGATTTGTAATATGCTCTTCTTCTGTGCCGGATTTGGCAATCATATCATCTACATACACTTCGACCTCTTTGTGAATCATATCATGGAACAACGTGACCATGGCCCTTTGATATGTTGCCCCTGCGTTTCTCAACCCGAAAGGCATTACCTTGTAACAGAAAGTGCCCCAAGATGTCATGAAGGTTGTTTTCTCCATATCCTCGGGCGCCATCTTGATCTGATTATACCCGGAGAAACCATCCATGAAAGAGAACACTGAAGCTTGTGCCGTATTATCCACCAAGATATCTATATGTGGTAGTGGGAAATCATCTTTTGGACTTGCTTTATTTAGATCCCTGTAGTCTACACACATGCGCACCTTCCCGTCTTTCTTAGGAACTGGCACTATGTTTGCAATCCATGGTGGGTAGTCAACTACAGCAAGAAACCCGGCATCGAATTGTTTGAGCACCTCTTCCCTAATCTTACTATCCATATCTGGTCGAACCCTTCTGCGCTTTTGCCTGACCGGCGCACATCCTTCTTTGAGAGGTAACATGTGTACCACGATGTCTGTATCCAACCCCGGCATGTCACGGTATGACCAAGCAAAAATCTCCGCATACTCGTGGAGGAGCTTGATTAGCATTGCTTTTACGTCCTTACCTAGCGTTGCCCCAATCTTAATGTTCTTGGGTTCTTCATCCGTTCCCAAGTTTATGATTTCAATGGCCTCTTGTGGAGGGAGCATGCTCTTGGATTCCTTATCCACTAACCTTGACAACTCTTCCGGAAGTTCATCGTCTTCCTCATCCCCTTCTTCAGCCTGATTAGCGAGAGCCTCGAGTTTGTATAGAGTCTCAGCAGTATTATTATCGGTGGTGTCAGAAGGTGATCTGCACATCTTTTATGTTTTGTTTTCTTTTAGTATGCAGATGTGAATGTGTTTTGTTTGTGCAAGAAATTTATTTGTCATTTTCAGAAACGGAAAAGGAATAAATGCGAGAAAAGACAGTGTTTTCAATACCAAAATGCAAAGACAATTTTATTAATAAACTTCGAACTTGAAAGTAAATGGGGCCCTTACAAACTAACTCTATGCTTCGGGCGAGGCATGAGCGTTATTGTTTTTTCTTTGAAAAAGGGAAATAAAACACACAAAAGCAAATTACTTTGAAATGAAAACTATCTCCGGTATCTCCATGCTTGTCCAATTCTGTAGCTGTTCTCCTGGTTTGATTTCTCGGATGAAGTTGGATGTCCCTTCTCGAGAATCCTTGTTGGACACCATAGCTACATGTTCATACCCACCAGTCACAAAAGTTTGCATTATTGGGGGAAATTGTTGTTCCTCCTTTTTTATGCTTTTGAACTTGGTGGGTTGATACCCTAACCCCAGGCGATCTTTCTTCTCTGACACCTCCGGTAGCTTGCCCTAGCCTTTAATATCTGCATCCTGCAGATCTTTCCATGATGTTACCGCCCTTCTTATCTTCTCCACTGGTAGTGTGATAGCAGTTGCGATTTCTAGTGCTTGAAATGCGGTACCCAATGCTTCGTCCCCAGCCTCAATATATTTGTATGAATTCAAGTTGCTGACGAATATGTCCTCTTCTCCATTGATGGTTACTATAGAGTTCCCATTCACAAATTTTAATTTCTGATGGAGGGTAGAGGTAACTGCCCCAGCTGCGTGAATCCAGGGACGTCCTAGTAGACAGGTGTATGCTGGCTCAATCTCCATCACTTGGAAATTGATGCAGAAGGTATGAGGACCGATTACAACGGGCAAATCCACTTCTCCCAACACCGGACTTTGTGATCCATCGAAAGCTTTTACCACCAGGCGACTTGGTCTGACTACCAGTCCTTCTAAGGCTATCTTGTCAAGTGTTGCTTTTGGCATTACATTTAAAGATGACCCCGTGTCAATCAAAACTCTAGCTAGATGGGCCTTCCCACATTGCATGGAGATATGCAAGGATTTATTGTGTGACTTTCCTTGTAGGGGTAGCTCATTGTCACTGAAACCTAGGCATGCCCCAGCAGTTAGATTGGCCACCATCCCGTCAAATTGATTGACTGTGATGTCCTTAGTTACATGGGCAGCGTTTAGGATCTTCATCAGAGCATCTCGATGTTTCTCAGAGTGTATCAATAGTGATAAGAGCGATATCTTAGATGGTGTCTGTTGCAACTGATCTATCACTCTATAATCACTCTTCTTAATCAGAGCGAGAAACTCCTCAGCATCCTTGTTAGAAGTTTCTCTATCCTTAGGTTCAGACTCGTCACTTGGTCTCATGACTACTTGTTCTCCAGATTGCGTCAAGTTTTCACTAGGCTTTGGTTGTACTTGCGCAGTTTTGAATATGCGCCCACTACGGGTCATGCCTCCAGGTCCAACGATGCTTGATACTGCAGTATTAGTATCGGTCTCATATTCCCATGGTACCGCTTTCATCTTGTCCAAAGGGTATGATCCTCTGATTGGGATGATCCTAGTGTGCTCTTGTACAGGTATTACCACTGGTGGTCTAGAGCATGGGATGATTAATGGTTTCCTTGCCCCTTGTGTGGGTATCATTAAAGGTTCGTTTCTTTCAACCATTGCCACATATTCCTCTTCAGGGTGTTCTTCCAGCTGGATCAGCCCTTGATCCATGAGTCTTTGCAGAGTGTCTTTAAAAGCCTCGTTGTGTTCTAGGATAAACCCCTTTATAAGAAGATACCTCTTAAGTGCATCTATGGGGGAGTTCCGTTGTTGAATCAACTCTTGCTCATTGACAACTTCTATTGCATTGACTGCGCCTTCATGGTGTGGCATCGGGTTCGTCTTCATATTGGGTTTGTCAAAGGCGATTGCCCCTGATTCAATTAAATTCTGAACGATGTGGCTGAAGGCCCAACATTTCTCCAGGGTGTGTCCGGGAGAATTGGCGTGAAATTCACACCTTTCATTCGGTTTGTAGTTGGGCATGTGCTTGCCTGGAGGAGGAGGTGGCAGTGGCCTAACTTCTACTAAGGATTCATTTACTAAATATTTCAGAATTTCTTTCTTGGAAGTAGGTAGCGGATCGAATCTCCTTGGTCCTTCCTGAAACCGGTTTTGTCGTGGTGGGTATGTCATAGGAGGTCTAGTTTCCTGATGGCCTACAGCATTAGTTTCTCCTTCCTTCTTTTTTGTGAAGTTGGGGGTAGGCCTCTTCGCCTGATAGGATCCAGATGATGCCCCTTGTATCTTCCCATTCTTGATCCCATTCTCAATCCTTTCACCAATGACTACCAAGTCTGAAAATCCTGATGACACGCTTCCAACCATCTTATCATAATATGGCCCTTGTAGTGTAGCCATAAACATATCTACCAGTTCTTTTTCCAACAAGGGAGGTTGGACTCGGGAAGCCATCTCTCTCCACCTCTGAGCATATTATTTAAATGATTCTTCCTTCTTTTGCGACAGATTTTGGAGTTGCATCCGATTGGGTGCCATGTCCAAATTGTACTTGTATTGCTTAAGGAAGGTATTGGCAAGGTCGGTCCAGCTTCGGATATTAGTCTTTTCCAGTTGCATGTACCAGTCCACTGATGCTCCACTTAAACTATCCTGGAAGAAGTGTATCATTAATTTCTGATCATGAGCATAAGCAGCCATCTTTCGCACATACATGCGCCAGTGGTTCCTTGGACATGTGAGTCCCTTGTATTTTTCAAAGTTCGGAACTTTGAATTTGTGTGGAATTGTTAGATCTGGGACCAAGCTCATCTCAAAAGTATCCACGTCAAAAGCATCATACCCTTCCACGGCCTTCAGTCTCTCTTCCAGTGCCTTGATTTGTCCACTGTCCTTAGAATCCTCTCCGGAATTAGTGGAGTTCAGCTTTGATTGGGGAACTTGGTTTGTGTCATTGGTGTCCCCATATTGCAGGTCCAGATATTCTTCATCCCTAAGCGGATTGTTGATAGGGATGCGAACTGTGCGAGATGTCCCTTCTTTCTGAGCAGTAGGAATAAACCCTTCTCGAGAAGCCTCTCCCTCTTCATGGGTCGTAGTGACCTTTTTAGATGCGTGAGCATTTGTTTTGTGAGGGTCATGGCCTCGTACATACCCTAACAATGGGTTGCCATCCTGAGGTATCTCCTCATACTGATCCTGAACCTCCTTAGCCTTGTCTTGCTTATCTTTGAGGTCTTTCATGAAGCTCAGCATTTGGGCCATTCCTCCCTTGAGGTCTTCGACAGTACCTTTCAGCTGGGTCATTTCCTCACGAAGGGCGGCTTGGTTCTGTTCCAATTGTTCCATTGCTTTCTTCTTCTGAGCTCTGGTCTTGATTTGTGGTTGAGTTGCAATGGTGTGAGTGGAGATGAAGATAGTTTTTTGCTTTAATGTTTTGAAAAATAAATATGATATGCATGCTATGAATGATATGGTTATGCAATGTTTATGTCTTATCCACACTATTATAATACACATATATATTTATATATTATTTTTATTCTTCTCTTTTTTCTTTTATATATACATGTACTTTTTTTCTTCTTTTTTTTTGCACATATGTATTATGTATATATATATATATATTTTTTTTTTTACATATATTTTTTTTGTACATGTATATACACATATGTTTTTTTTTTTTAGAGATGTAAACAAGGTTGGTGAATATTTATAGAAACGATGAGTAACGAAAAAGAAACACACTTTATTGAAAGGAAATACTAAAAAAAACTCCATTGTTGGTTTACAAAAAGGAAAAGGAAACTGAAATTAAAATACTCAAAATAAATTAAATTAAAAGTACTTGAAATAAAAGCAACAAGGAAATAACATAAAGCTAAGAACGCCTTTGGATGTCTTCTTGGAACTTGTCCACCATATCTCTACAAAGCTTCATGAACTCTTTGACTACTTCGGGAAGGATGATAGGAGATGATTCTGCTTTTGCCAAACTCTTTGGAATATCTTGAATTAAATCATTACACAAGAAGACTAGCTTATCATAATCATCGCGGCATTTCTCATAGTCTTCAAGCATCTTAGGAACCATGCTCACGTGCTCACTTGCCGTAGAAACAATTATGTAGAGTCTTTTCCAATAGTCTCTTTCGTTCAAGGCTGCCTCGTGTATCTCTTTTTCTCTCATGAACACTTCCCGAAGTGATACCATAGCTTGAAATGCTCTTTCGTACTCACCAGTGCGCTGTAAAAGTTCTTCTTCCGTGGTTAATCTTCTTGCGTGCTCTTGTTGTCCAGCATTGAGGGCTTCTTGAAGATCATATTTGAGGTTCCTTATTTCATCCTCTTGATCTTTAGTCCTATCAGTTAATTCAAAGATTACAGCTTCCAGATTTTTCTCAGATTCTGTTTTGTCATGGGAAGCCTTCTCATAACGCCTTCTCCACCTTGCAATTTCCGCATTAGCTTGCTCCAACCTCTCATCATGAGCCTCTAAATTAAAATTAGCACTTAAATACCCTTCAGTTGCACGCTTTCTTTTACTTCTTTGCCTATCATTTTCTTCTTTCATCGCTTGGAGTTCTTGATTTTTCTCTTTAAGGTCAAAGCGTAGTTGGCTCCTTTCATTAGTAAGTTGATGCAAATCAAGTTCTAATTTCTCTTTCTCCTTTCGGGACGCTTCTAGGGCAGCCCTGATTCCTTCTATCTCTTCGATGGATAAAGGAACAGGATCAGGAGAATCAGGCTTGTAGGCGGGATCCACAACAAAAAGGGAGCAATACTTTCTTAACTCTTTCTCGAACCCATGCGGTGTAAGGTTCCTTTGCAATCACATTCTTTGGCCCAAAATCTCTTCTATGAACACTACTCCAAGCTTGAATTACCTTCTTCCATTTCCTTGGCTCACCTTTCCCATTGTCATGCAAAATCAACTCTTTTGTACGTTGCTCGGAAGGTTCTTTATCCATGGAATGACCCAATTGACGTAGTGCTAAATTAGGATTATAATTAATACAACCAAGAGTTCCTATTAATGGCACATTGTTGAATTCTCCACATTTATAAATAATCTTGCCTGAATTCAATTTTCTTGCATACCATAAGACAGAATCTTCCTTAAGAGCCCTTAACTTTTGAGACCAATCATTCCTAGTTAATTCTTTGATAAAACAACTAGCTTTGTAGAGATGGGAAGTCAACCAAGAATAGAGCAAATGAACACAACAAACTAGCACTCCTCTTTTCTTTTCATACCTCATATGAATAGCATAGTAAATGTTTGCGAGGATAGTCGGAGTTGGATCTTTGTCAAACAGTCTGAAAGAAGTGAAAGCATGAATAGCAGAAGGATCCACATAATCAATATTTTTTGGTAATAAAATGACACCAAAAATCAAGAGAGCTAACACATGTCCACAAATGTCCCATTGTTTCCTTTGAGCAAACATTAATGCTTGACTTTCTAAATAAGATCTTTTGAACCCATGCACTTCTCCTTCAGTTTTATAATGAGCTTTTAATTCTGCAGCGGACATTCCCAAAGCTTTCTCTAAATCTGAAAAGTCAACTTCTTTACCCACACCAGTATAGAATTCCTTTTTTATTTTTGAGAAACCCAACATAGCATCCATCTTTTCTATGGTAGGTGCCAACTGAAAGTCTTGGAAGGTAAAACATCTCAAAGGCGGATCATAGAATTGTACCAAAGCAGTGATGGCTTCCTCTTGTACCTTTACTCTTAGCAAATCTAAGATATTACCATAGCGAATCTCAAATCGATCCAAAGCACCTGATGGCAATTTTTCTTTGATTATCTTCAATTTCTTGATGTCTGGAGTAGAAACAGTAAAGTGAACAATTGTCTTCTTCGTACTCATCTTTCCTACATATTCACCATCAAAATACATTTTACGAAAAAAAATATATATATATATATATATATGTGTATTATTATATTTTTTTTTGTGGATAAGGTATGATGAGAATGCAAATGGTTAGATGATGCATGCAAACACACAACAACAGACAAAACACAATAAAAATAATGCAAACATAGAAAAACAATTAACAACAAAAAAAACAAACAATTATCATGAAATTTCAAGGAACCCAGGTTCATGGTTCGACGTAGGGGGCTCTTGGGAGCCAACCTTTATATGGGGGTTCTAAAGGTCTCATGGGGTCGTTCGTAGCCTCCGAGACTTTTTCGTCTCTTCGGATTTTGGAACAACTCATTTTATCCATGAGGTTCGAATTTTTGGGTAGGTTCTCGGAGAGATCAGCTAAGTATCCAGTCCACCCCTCCACAAAGTCAAGCTTCGTTTCGGACCTTTCCAAATACCTAACCCACTCCGAGTGGAGTTTTCAGTGAGATTCGTAGGGCGATTCATGTCCCCTTTTGGTCTCAAAGTTAACTCCCACGCTTAAGGTTTAACCGACAAAAAAATAGAGCAGATATATATAAAATAAAAGCAAATATTTTCAGGCAGATAAATAAACAACAAAACAAATAAATAAATAATACATTTATTAAAAGATGAACCTTCCCCAAACCCTAATTGTGGCAAACTGCCATCCCTACAGTGCGCCACAAACCAAATCACAAACCTAACCCTAAACCCTCTCAAGCCTTAAGGAGCATAATAATTCACTAAAATTGTTTTCCCCAGCAGAGTCGCCAGCAGTAGCAACCTGCCTAAAAATTTCAGCTTTCGAGTCGTCACCTATTCTGAAGGGCGAATAGGAAACCCTACACAGATAAGAGATTGAGGGTAAGTTATTATAATCAGGCTGAGGGAAGGTGTTAGGCACCCTCAGCCCTTTCCTAAAGGCTAATGTTCAAAGATTAGGGTTGCATGGCAGGGTTTGTAAAGAAATGTGACAAACATAATTTTAATGACATGATTGAGGTTTTGAAGAGGGGGACTCGCCTTGTTGCCAAGTGCCTACGTACCTCCTTAGGGAGGATCAGAGTCTACGTAGTTCGGGAAGGGTTGTACGCCATTTAGAGTTTGAATTTGATTTGATATGGTTTTTTAGAGGCTTTTTAGTTAGCCTATCGCAGTTTGTTTTGTCTTGTAATTTGAATGGATTTTAGAATTATTAGGGTTTGGGGCGTACAACCCTGATTTGGCACAATTAACCGCGATGATCAATAGGTTTGATCACCATAGTCAAAAGATTAAGGATTTGCATTGTTACCAATTCAAATCGATTAATTCGATTATCACTAATAACAACTTACTTGTATTTTACTTATTTATTAATTGGCGTTTTATATTGTTACCTCTCATAATCGATTAGCACGACTACAAATAATAACAAATTTAATTAAATAATAAGGCAAGATTAATCACCACAACCAATAAGATAGTTGCAGCCATTTAATCGAATTTAGTTGGATTTTATTTTAATTAAAATAGTACTTTAATTATTTTTATTGTTAACCACAACGATTAATCGATTTAATCGGCGCAAATAACAAATTAAAAAATATTTAATACAAATGTCATATTTTTATTCTATTAAAAATAATTATGATATGATTATTAATTATTAAACATAATATTTAAATTAAATGAAATAAAATAATTGAATTTTATTAAGTTTTTATTAAGGTTCTGATTACATGTGGTTATTGTGAGAGTGTATAGTATGGACATGAGACCAGGGGCGTTGGATTTGGGGTTTGTGGGACATTGAGGGTCAGATCTATAGGGCTTACGATGCGCCCCATGATGGTGCACGCACAGGATCCAGTGTTAGAAATTCCAGAAAAATAAATAGGCGAAGGGGAGGCTCGAACCCATGACCTCCCCCTCACCAACGCTTCACACAACCACCAAGCCACACGCATACACGCGTTAAGGAAGCGTCACCAATATAATATATAAAAAAACAATGGGCAACAATAAAACAGGCGCGAAATTCAAACTGTCCCAGTAACGTGAAGACACGTCATTGTCTTATTCACAAGAACCTGCAAAACTCTTATGTTTTAGCTACGAAATTGCTACGGCTTTGCTCGTAGCCAATCAAACACGAAAATAGCGATTAAGGCATGCATCCATATAAATCTTTCGCGACCTATCCACCCCACTCGTATGAACCACGCGAACTCAACCCTACGGTTAATTTGCTCCAATTTGACCCCTAAAGAAAACCCCCAATATGGAACCCTAAAACTCAAAATAACCTCTAATGGTGGAATATGATTAAGACACGAAAACTCCACAAAATAAATCCAGAAACGATCATAGCATCATAATCAAGCATAATATATCAATAAAAACATGTAAAGATGCATGAATTCCTCTAATCGATCCAAGCTTCAGAGTTACTTACTTTGACAAATCGGAGAGTGTTCTGGGGGTGTTGGGGTCGAGCAAAGATCCAGACACGTTCAGAAGCCTTTGAGGAACCTTTTGCAATCTTCAGAAACTCTTGAGAGTCTCTAATTCCTCAAATCCGAATCTTGGTTTTGAGTGACTTTTTTTGTGTTCTTGCAATTGTGCTTTCTCTCCGAATTTCGACCTCTAGTCTCTTGGCTAGTGTTTACTACTTATAGGAGAATAGAATTAGGGTAAATCTTTGTCCAAAACCTCACTTAAATCCAATCTTCCTAATTTGAGAAATTGATTTTATTTTCTTGAATAAAATCTTGCTATTTTGGTCATAATTTGTATTAACTTCCTTCTCCAATCACTATGCACGAAATTACATCATATTTGGTCATTAATTCTGATTGGAAATCAAATAAAATATAATTTTAACAAAATATTTGATTTTTAGTCTTTATTAAATCATAAAAATGAAAAAAAAAAAAAACATTAATTCAAATATAATGCCAATTTTCGTGGTGAGTGGTTTTTGGGCATGCTAATAGCTTGTGGACCAAGTTTGTATGAAAATATTATGGGCCCTTTTGCAAAGTTTTTCCATTTGAACCCTCCTTTTTTCACTTTTGGTCCCTGAAAATCACCTAACTTTGATCAAGCATATCTCCTTCAATATTTGGGCTATGAAGGAGTTCTAATACTTTTTGGAAACCTCAAGAGGTCCTCTACAAGCCACTTTGGAACATATTTTTCATTTGGAGCTTTTATCTTGATCATATTCTCTTTGGGAAAAACTGCTTTTGAAGGATGCCTGAAAATGACCTGTAATCTTTTGCCTTGTATCTCTTAAATGAAGCATTTCTAGCCCTGGCTTGTGAGACACAAAGTTGTAGAGAATTCAATTTCCTTCAAAATAGGCTTTGAGTGGGGAATTTCTGATGTTCCATGTGAAAGTTATGCCCAGTAAAAGTTGGGTTGACTTTCTCCTAAGAAACCCTAATTTGAACCTTTTTGTATTTGTTCATCTCTGAGTTTCTATTAATGGAATCATGATCAATTCTTGATCAAATGATGGTTATGCACCCCATACTTGATGTTTGCCCAATGATTATGGTTTGAATCATGCCTTGATTATGATTGACCTTTCAGTTTGGATCAGTTGACTTGTGAATTATCTGGATCATTTGAATGAGCCATGTCTTTGAGATTTGGACTTGCCTTTGTTATGAGAGAAGTGTGGGAGGTAAATTTTGGGGTATGACAACATTCACTGAGAAGGCATTTACATACCAGAATTTTGATGAAGAAAACAAAGAAATGAGTTTTGTTTGAGATTCATGAATTTGCTTTGTTAGTTTTCTTGCTTCATTCATGTTGAAGAAGAGATGATGGAGTTTCGAAACTCATTTATAGAAGAAATGATGTTTACTAGTATCTTTTATGGAAGAAATAGAGATTCTTAATGGAAGATGAAGTTCTTCTTGGGCTCTTAGTAAAATTGATCAAAACTTGGTTGAGCTTTATCAATACAAAACCAATGGTTGATTAAAAAGGGTTGAGATTTAACAATACAAAACTATTTTTAAAACAAGCGGGGTGCAAAGCTTTAACAATACTATGCACAAAGTAAAGAGTATGAAAAAGAGATTGAGTCCATTGACAATTTTAGTCTATAACATTCCTGTTCCTTTGGAGTTTAGCAATAACTTAAGCAATCAATCATGAATACCTCAAGTGATTTGTGTGACAACATGTGTATCATAAGGGTAAACAAGTGAGTATAACAAAGATATAAATGTATAAGACTCAAATGTAAATGATGGTGGATAAAAGGATATCATACCTCGAGATCATTTCATGTAAGAATGAATATGATGTGATGATGGATGGATAAATATCTCATGCATGTAGGTTAGTAAACAAAGTATATATGTACAAGGATAAAAATCAACAAGCATATGTACAAGTATAAAAGGGAAAAGATCAAAGCTATAAGCTATATCAACATGATAAAGGAAAGGATCAAAGATGTTTCAAATTAGGGTTTTGAAATTAGGGATTTGAAACACACCTAAACCTAATTGATTTTAAAATTTATTAAAAGCCAAATCCTATAAGAGGATTGGTCTAAGGGAACATGGTATCATCAAAGTTGATTTTAGCCTAGCCCTAATTAATTCACACAAATATATTAACAAGTTACTTGGTGAAAAAAAGTCAAAGGAAATGATTTTAAAACATATAAAAGACTTGTTTTTGATTTAATTTTTAAATGATCCAATAAATATTTTTTGGATTTTTATAATATATTCATAAAATAAACAAGTTAAATAAAGAGTGAGCAAAGAATTAGATCAAAATACCTATTTTTCCTTTTTTTAAATGATTTATTAAAGTTGTAAAATAAAGTGAAGAAAACAAGTGGTAAAAACTAAAGTTGGCCCTAGCAAGTTTGAACCCACGCCCTCACTCTCAACAACTCAAAACTTGACCACTAGGCCAAGTGCGACTTAGCGATCATAAGGCGCCTTTAGTTCATAATATATGAAAATCAGTTCTGAATGATTTTGAAAAAACAAGTTAAAAAATTAAAGTGATAAAATGGTGGTTCGAACCCACGCCCTTATACACACACCTCAAACCCACACACACAGAAACCGACTGAGCCAAATGATTTAGTCATTTATGAAACGGTTATCGATCAAAATAAAATAAACTAATTATCAAAAATCATTTGTTCACTTCATCTTCAACCTTCCTTCTTCACTTTTTCAGAAAAATCAATCAACTTCAAACCTCAACCATTTTTGAAAATTCAAACATGAAAGATGTGCAGTTTTTAAATACGAAGCTAACCATGTATCATTTAAACATTTATATTAACTATAGCTCTTGAATTTATGGAAAAAAGTTATGAACCCTAAAATTTCAAAACAAAATTAAATGGTCTACATGATGAATAAATGAATGAAACTAGAGGGCTTTTGATCCTCACATGATTCTAAACACAATGGTATCGAGCTTCGTTAAAAATGGTACCTTAATCAAAGAGCTCGAGTTTGAAAATTTATCTCTGAAACTAGAGATTGAATCATATATTAAAGGTGTTACAGAACTTGTCAGATGATCTGGATAGCTTCCTGGCATCTTATAGAAGCTAAATGGATGCTCACTTGATCTTCAACACACCTGGAATGGCCTGCTCGACTGTACCTGCAAGTGACAAAAGTTTGAAATGGAAATCTATGTTCCAAATGTTACAAAAGTGATATATATATATATATATATATATATATATATGTTTGATAGCTTCTATAAGATGTATAAAAGGTATGTGATGTGAGAGTTTGGACAATGCTTGAGCCAAATCGATATTTGATGGTTAAGGTTCAAAAATGTGTAACAATGGGCCATACAACTTTGATTGAAAAAAACCTTAAGTCCGTGCAATTTTTTTCCGGTACATATATAGTTTCTAATAATAATATTCTATTAGTAAATCATTTCAAAAATAATAATTAAAAAAATCTAATAATAAATAGTTTAGAAATTGATGCCTTTTTTATGCTTGTCACTAAATAAAAAATGTTTTTTTCCAATAATTTTCATTTAAATAAATCTTGGTCCAATGCCAAGTCTTTTCAAATTAATCTCGTTTCTCACTTCAAACCATTTCCACAACAAACCTTGGTCAATACCAAGTTCCTTTTCCAACTTCCTTTTCGTTATCAAAAAACTTCAAAAAACTTTTAATAATCGAATTTAGTTTAGTCGATAATGGATGAATCAAGAGGGGTTTGTACGTACTTGTGCAAGTTGCTCTTTAAATCGTTTAAGCGATGACCGTTAAGCCTTTGTTTGAATTATTGGATCCCATTAAAGACTCCTTAAAACTTGGTTCACTTCCAACTCATTAAATCATTCTTTTCCTCACTCGAGTGTGAATCTCTTTCATTCCTCAAGAGGGGTTTTTACGTATTTGTGTAAATTGCTCTTTCAAGTATTTAGGCGATGGCCGTTAAGCCTTTGTTTGAATTCTTGAATAGTATTAAACTTTCTTTTCCCAAGTGCAAGCACCCATTTCAAAAATTCTTCTTTCCTCCCAAGTGCGATTAGATCCCATTTTTATAAAATCAACCAACAAGTTTGTAGTCATCCGAACTACGACGCTCTGACTTTCCCATTGAACGAGGGAATACGCAGGCACAATATACAAATGTCTTGGCGAGCACAATAATAAAAACCATATTTTGTTCCTTTATTTCTTCTAACTTAATAAAGAATGCAAGTAAACATTACGCTAACATCGATCACAAGAATAACTAAACGGTTCCCATCGAGTACGATGGATGTGAGGGGTGCTAATACATTCCCCTTGCATAACCGACTCTCGAAACCTAATTTGGTTACGACGGCCATCTTATCCATTATCCTTTCTTTGTGGGGTTTTTTCATTATTTTCCCTTTCTTTTTGGACTAAAAAAAATTTGGTGGCGACTCTGTTGTACCTTTCGAGCGTTCGATGCGCTCGATGGTGCGATTTTTAGTCGGGCGCGACAGTTGGCAACTCTGCTGGGAAATTAATCTAAAAAGAGTCCACCCTAGTTTAGTTTTTATTGTGATGTTGTTAGTTTTATTTAATTGCTTCTTTAATTCCTTTATTCTATCATTGTTTGATTTCTCATCGTCGTGGTTTGAATATTTTAATTATTGGCATCTTGTGAGAAAGCTCTGCACCCGAGCTTGAGTGACACGTAAGATAAGATGGTGGTTTAGTATTAAACTTTCTTGACATAGAGTCAAGTGGGTGGTACTAATACCCCGCCTGGAGTAGGTCCTTTGAGAAGACTTCTTTGATTGATTAACTTATTTACTTGAGCAATGATGTTTTCAATTTGGATCGTCGACTTAGGGACCTTTAGAAAAACCCTAAAACCATTAATTTTAGGAAATGGTGGTTTCGCACTCAACTTGAGTAACGTAACTATTATTATGGGTAAGTGTGAAAACCACACTCAGAATAGGCTCCATTTGAAAATGATGTTGGCTAGCAAGTTACTTTCTTAGATGACATGATTTCAAAAAGAGTTAGTAACTATGAGAACCGTGTCTAGAAACTTTTCAAGAAAAGAACCTTAGAACTATCTTGTTGTGATCCGTTTTGTGCAAAGTAATCAGAATATTTCTGTATCTATTTGATTTAAAGTTCATTACCTTTGAATCATATATCACATGGCATTTATTCTTGCATATTAAAATAAAAAACAAAAAAAGCATTTGCATTCATTAAACATGCATTGTCATTTCCAAAATCCGTTACTCATACCGTTTTTCCTCCAACAGTAAATAAGGCAAGCTGATTCCAAGACATCCTTATCAGACGCACAGTGTTTCTCGAAGAAGAATGGCAGACCCGAGCAACAAAACATGGAAGTTAGGATGGAAATTGATGAGTTGAAGGGAAACATCAACAAACGCATGGAGATGATGCGAGTATTGGTGGCTAGGGGAGCTGAACCTCAAAGAATTGTCATTGCTAAAGTCACTAGCCCTGTTGATCCTCAGCCTGCTCAAAGGCCAACCTCTACTTGGCCAGAATTTGCTTTACCATCTGAATACTCTCCCCCATTGGAGAATGCTTTGGGAGTAAGACCTTATACTCAACAGGTTGTACAAATGCCAATTATCGCTGAGCAGCCACCAATCATTCACACTACTCGTCAGACTCCTTTCAATAATAATCCATCTGCCTACCATGCTAATGACTCCCAATATAGTGATCAAGAACAAAACAATGAAGTAGAGGAAGTAAAACAGAAGTACAACGTCCTTGAGAAAAGGTTGAAGGCTGTTGAAGGAAACGACATCTTTGGCTTTGATACCATTAACCTTTGCTTGGTTTCTGGCTTGACTGTACCTGCAAAGTTCAAAGTCCCTGAATTTGAGAAATAAAAAGGACACACTTGTCCAAAAGATCATCTGACTATGTACTTTCGCAAAATGGATGCTTATGCAAATAATGATAAGCTGTTGATTCACTACTTCCAAGATAGCCTGATTGGAGCCTATCTGAAATGGTACATGAGCTTGAAGAAGGAGCATATTCAAACATGGAGAGACTTGGGTGAAGCTTTCCTGAAACAATAAAAGTACAACATGGACTTAGCCCCTGATCGCAGACAACTTCAGACTATGAACATGAAAGACATGGAAACTTTCAAAGAGTATGATCAGCGATAGAGAGAGCTAACTGCTCAAGTTGAACCCCTTCTTGTTGAAAAAGAGCTTACTGATATGTTTATGGTTACCCTGCAACCGGTCTTCTATGAGAAAATGATTGGAAGTATCTCTTCTAGATTTATTGACCTGGTCACCATTGGAGAAAGAGTTGAAGAAGGGTTGAAGAATGGCAAGATTGTCAATGATCTTAGATCATCCAACAACAGCCAAGTGAAGAAGTTCCTTGGAAAATTCCAGAAAAAAAGAAGGAGGGTGAAGTTAATGTTGTCGTAACTAATGACGGAAGTACTCGGAATCCACAATTGTCATTTGCTCCTTACTATCCATATCCCTATGTTGCTGATCCTCAGTTTCAGCAACCTTACTTTCATATGCCTTCATATTTACAACTATGGACAGCTTCTCATCAGAATGTCCCATAAAATTCTCCACAGAGTGCTCCACATAATGCTCCACAGAGTGCTCAGAATGCTCAACAGAATCAGAATAGGTCTCAGAAGAGTCATTCAAAGGAGCCTCGCCGCATCAACCCAATTCCAATGACTTATATTGAATTATGGCCTTCACTAATCCATAAGTCGCTAATAGCTCCCAGGCCAACTAAACCTGCGACACCCCCATTCTCCAAAGGGTATAATTCGTATGTCAAGTGTGCTTTCCATAGTGGAGTAGCTGGTCATTCCATTAAAGATTGTTGGGTTTTGAAGGAGAAGGTTCAAGACCTGATCGACAATAAGATGCTCTTCTTTAGAGATATTAGTCCCAATATGGTCAACAATCCCTTACCCACGTGAGTGCCAAGACATCATGGGATGCTCCTAAAGCCAATTATCATACGGGAAAGCTCATCCTTGCTTCTAATAGTTACTAAGCCTCTGTCATTTCATTTTTCTATTTTTATGTTTGTATTGTGCTTTGTTGCATTTGAATTATGTAATCCTTAATCGTAATTTTAATGAAATGAGCATTTGCATTTGTTTTGAACCAATCATAACTTGTTCTCTCGTTTTATTTCCTTCTCAGTTACACAAATTAAAAAAATACATTTGTGCTTTTTCACTTCACTTTCTTTATCTGCTTTTTGTTTATACAAGTATTGGAAGGAGGGTGGTGAAAAATGAATACCCAATTTGAAACAGTATGCTTTCGAATAAAACTTTGCTGACGATGTACATGCATTGCTTCAAATGCCGAAACGCTGGAGGTATAAGGAAGATAATCTCTAGTAAACCCCTTGGAGCCTAGAAGTTGGTGTTTTCTTTTTGCATAAAAATGAAACCCTAAATCAAAACCTGGGGCAGGGTAGTTATTCAGTTACAATGACTAATACATCTGATTTCCAAGAGAATCATTTCATAGGAACCATTCCCTACCAAAGGTTCAACCACATCCTCTCTTTGTTCACAATGTCGAAGTAGTAGTGAAAATTCAAAACATACATCTGTTGTTTCTCTTGAACCATCAACATGAAATTCACAAACCTCAAGAGATTATTGAACAAATGTCCCACAAGTTGTTCTAAAAAGAATCAAAGAAAATCCCGCTAAGTCAAAACCTAAAAAAAAGACTTAGGCAAAACTTAGGGATACAAAAATAAAAATAAAAAAGATATCACAAAAGATCATTGTCAAAAGAAAAGCCACAACAAATTTGTGTGACTTCCAAAGAAGAATAGGTGACTTCCACCTTAAAATCCATTGGTTCTCAAGCATCATTTGTAATCCCTCTTGGAAGTTGAATACATGTGTTAGTTAACTGAACTTAGGATTGAAGAACATCATGAAGAATGAGGTGGTTAAAATTCAAAATTTGAGCCTATATCATTTGTTTCATAAACCAGGAACCCGACCACGTTAAAACCTTCAAAAGTCCTAATTGAATCAAGGTTTCTTTTGAAAGCATACTATAGCATGGTTGCATTAACCTAATGTCATACCCCAAAATTTGCCCTCTTATATTCAATCAAAGATTCCTCAATTGCCCAAGAGCACTCAGGGTTCTATCAGACAAAGCTCCTCCTAGTCCAGGATCTCCAAAACTACGGTTTGCATTTTATCAAAAGAGTTTGAATATCTAAGGCCTCAAATGGACCCCAAGGTATCTCATATGCCTTAGAGCATCTCCAGGCCAATTTTCAAGCTTTAGATCACAAGATTGTTCAGTCAATGGTTAAGATGATCAATAATCAACTATGTTGACCTAAAAGTCAACTATAGTCAAAATACAGTCAAACTTCAATACTTTTGGTCAAACATTAATATTATGAAGTATCATTCATCATTTGATCAAAGGTAGATCATGATTCATCAAGGAAAATCTTCAAAATCAACAAAGACCCCAACAAGTTTTGTCTGTTGGAACAGACCGTGCCAGGAAAAAGCAGGATGGCACAGAACACGGAGAAAAGTTGTGGCGTGGAAAGCATGACACAAACTAGCGACGTGGATATCATTTCACAAAATTTCTAATTAATTTAAAAGTGTAGCGACGTGATAAACATGTATAACACGTCACAAACATTATTTTTTATTAAAAAAAAATTATTATTATAAAAAAGGTTTTATTATTAATATTTTTTATTCAAAATTAATAAAAATATTTGTTTAATTGAAATAATAATAATAATAAATAAAATGCTATAATATAATAAACAAAATACTAAAACATATTGAATTTATAATATAATAAACAAAATACTAAAATATATAGCATTTATATAAGGGTTAATACTACTTTACCCCCTGCCATATAGGCGAGATTCGGTTTACCCCCCTCTAAAAAAAAATTATTGGACAAACCTTGCAAAATAAAGATTCCATCAAATTTGACCTTGATCAATTTTTTTGGCCAACATTCTTAGAATCTTGCCAACATGGCATTTTTGGTAGTGCTGACTGTACACCACATAAGCAATGTGGCACAGTCAACACTGCCACGTGGAATTTAATTTTTTTAGATTATTTTTTTTTAAAATTTTTTTTAAATTTTTTTTAAGTTTTTTTTGTTGATTTTTTTAATTTTTTTTAAAAAAAAAATTAGTATTTTTTTTACGTTTTTAAAAAATATTTTTCCAATTTTTAAAATTTAATATTTTTTTCCAATTTATTTTTAATTATTATTTAAAATTTATTTTTATTATATATAAATTCGCAGGTATTTTCAAACCCGTAGGTAAATCCGCAGGTATTGTCAAATCCGTAGGTAAATCCGCAGGTATTGTCAAATTTGCAGGTAAATTCGCATGTATTTTTAAAGGTAAATCCGTAGGTAATTTTAAATTCGTAGGTAGATCCGTATGTAAATCCGCAGGTATTGTCAAATCCGTAGGTAAATCCGCAGGTATTTTTAAATCCGTAGGTAAACCGCAGGTATTGTCAAATTCGTAGGTAAATTCGCAGGTAAATCCGCAAGTATTGTCAAATTCGCAGGTATTTTTAAAGGTAAATCCCCAGCAAATTTGTAGGTAAATCCACAGGTATTGTCAAATCCGTAGGTGAATCCGCAGTTATTTTTAAATCCGTAGGTAAATCCGCGGGTATTGTCAAATTCGTATGTAAATCCGCAGGTACTGTCAAATATTTTTTAAAAACGTAAAAAGAAATATTAATTTTTTTTAAAAAAAAAAAATTAAAATAAATCAACAAAAGAAATTTAAAAAAAATCAATAAAAAAATTTTAAAAAAAATTTTTAAAAAAATTAAATTCCACGTGGCAGTGCTGATTGTGCCATTGCTTATGTGCTGTACAGTCAGCACTACCAAAAATGTCATGAAGGCAAGATTCTAAGAATTTTGGTCAAAAAAATTGATCAGGGTCAAATTTGATGGAATCTTTATTTTGCAAGGTTTGTCCAATAAGTTTTTTTTTTAGAGGGGTGCAAACCGAATCTCGCCTATATGGCAGGGGGGTAAAGTAGTATTAACCCTTTATATAATAATAAACAAAATACTACATAAAATTAAATTATCCTACACAATTTCAAATTTAAATAAAAATAAAATTAATCCTAATGGTCATCTGGATCGGGAAAATACTCAAGGTTCATATCTTCCTCATCATTCTCTCGCTTATTTCCAACAACTCCTACGTTTCCACCAAACGGTTGACTACCACTTCTTTGTTGGAATTGCATAAATAATACTATTTGTTGCTCCATCTCTGCTTGTCTCTTCGTCATTGCCTCTATTTGTTGTTGTTGCCCCTCCATTTGCGCTTTTAGCGCCACCTCACGTTGTGTTTTCTCATCCATTTGGGCTTTTAGCGCTGTCTCGCGTTGCGCTGACTCACGTCTCGCTCTAGTTAGGGCCAATTATCTTATTGTTTCCATTACTTGCGGTGTCAATTGTGCTGGACGTGACGATCCTTCCCCATTTCTAACTCTTTGGAATAATGTTCTATCCCCACTTCTAAAGCTTCCCGCCAAATTTCCACCACCAAAAAAACATCCATTAGGCCCTTTTCCGCCAACGACTTTATTCCAAATATAAAATCAACATCTGGATGAAGCGACTCTCCTTCTCTAGGAGTATATTGGGGATTATAGACCAAAAATGTTACAGGCAATGTTTGATAATCCTCATACAAAAAAAAATATATTAAGTATTTAACTTAAATTAAAATATATTAAATAATAAAATGAAAATTAGTTGTCATGTGATTTTTATGCCACAACATCAGAGTTGCCACATGAAAATCAGGCCGCAACTTTTTTAGTTGCCACGTGAAAATCACGCCGAAAATTTTTTAGTTGCCACGTGAAAATCACATCACAAAATTGCCATTAAATAAAAAAAATACAATAAAAATTGAATAACTTACTTGTGTAGGAAGTGTAGTGCGGGATCCCCAAGTCGGATGGAAGCCTGAGGGCATCCGTGTCGGACGTGGGGTGTTGGATCCCCCAGTCTATTGGAAGCCTGGGGGAACATGTGTGGTAGGTGGAAAGCTAGGTGGAAAGCTAGATCCTGCACTATGCTTGTATGATGAATAACTAGGTCCTCCAGTCGGGTGGAACGGATAGCTAGGTTCCTGTCATACCCCAATTTTTGACCCTAAGATCATACATCAATTGCATTCAATCATTAATCAAGAGCACCATTGTGAGGCTCTATTTTTGATACTGTGATCATCTCTGAGGAAAATCATCAAGCACCTTTAACTTTTTTATTTGTTTAATACTAACCAAAATACCAAAAATATTGCTTTGTTTCTTTGTATGCTTTTGTTTTGTAGGTACTAAGCCAAGACATCCATAAGCAAGGCATTTTCCACATTTTTGACTAATGAAATCAATTTCCCTCTTGGGTAAATCGATTTCCCTGCAGCAATTTTCAACAAAATCACATTCTGGACAGCATGAAATCGATTTCCCTCCTGGGTAAATCGATTTCCCTAGTGTATTTTTGCGCCAAATTCTCTTCTGGAACAGAGTGAAATCGATTTCACTCCTGGGGAAATCGATTTCCCTGAGGCGAAATTCAAAAAAAATAGAAAGGGAAGCTTGACATCAATTTGGCACCTTTTTCTTTGATCTTTTTTTGTTATTTTCCACCTTATCAAAATTAATTCCCTTCATTTTACCATTTAAATACCATCTTACCATTTAAATACCATTTTTACCATTTAAATTCCACTTAAACACCAATTAACCACAAATTAATTACCAAACACAAAAAGACCAATTTGCCACTACTCTTGCTCCAATTCTATAAATAGAGACCTCTACTCTCTCATTTCTCAAGCTTGGAGAGCCAAAAAATTGCTTGCAAATTCATTTCTCACCCTTTCCAAAACCCTCACCCAAAGTTCATTCTCATAGAATTAGTGAGATTCACATTGAATCTTACTTGTTTTGAACTAAACCTTCTACATTTCTCTCTTTGCTTTGCTTGTTCATCTTCAATTTTGAAGGATCTACACACTTTGTGCTTGTTCTTGAAGTTACTTCAACACTTGTTTCAAGAATTGGTAAATTCCTAAACTCTAAGATGTAGATCTCTGTTGCTTGTGTTCAATGCATCTTTGATGCTATATTGGTCATATTTAATGGTGAATTGATGGAAATTTCGTGCTTAAGTTGATGTGTGATCATAAGGTGTTTGTATATTTGTTCAAGTCAAGTTTCATGCCTTTAAATGTTGTTTTGCTGAAATTTGCACTGGTGAAATCGATTTCCTTAAGGCTGAAATCGATTTCATGCTGTACGTAACTTGTTTTTTTTTAAAACTGCACTATGGAAATCGATTTCCCCTGCATGAAATCGATTTCCTGCTGGCAGAATGTGGTTTTTTGCCTTTTTCTCAACATGTTTTGGTATCTTTTCTTCCTATACTTCCTTGATTATGTGCTTGTGTAATTTTCATTGTTCTCTTTTTATTTCTTGTGATCGATGAAGGTCTTGACATCTTGAGAATTCTATGGATTCTTGATGAAGACTAGATCATGTTATCTTTTCATTATTTTTCTTCATTCTTATTTTCATCTTATTTTCTTTTGATCGATGAAAGTCTTAATATATTGAGAATTCTATGGATTCTTGATAAAGACTAGATCAATTTATGTTTTCATTTCTTATTTTCATCTTATTTTCTTTTGATCGATGAAAGTCTTAATATATTGAGAATTCTATGGATTCTTGATAAAGACTAGATCAATTTATGTTTTCATTCTTATTTTCATCTTATTTTCTTTTGATCGATGAAAGTCTTAATATCTTGAGAATTCTATGGATTCTTGATAATGACTAGATCAATTTATGTTTTCATTCTTATTTTCATCTTATTTTCTTTTGATCGATGAAAGTCTTAATATCTTGAGAATTCTATGGATTCTTGATAAGGACTAGATCAATTTATGTTTTCATTCTTATTTTCATCTTATTTTCTTTTGATCGATGAAAGTCTTGACATCTTGAGAATTCTATGGATTCTTGATAAAGACTTGATCATTTCTTCTTCTTCTTATTTCTTTGATTGATGATTTTGATACATGGAGAATCCTCCTACATTTGTCCCGACTCGATAAAAAGATCAAATATGGAAGAGAATTGTATGCGGTGGATTTAAGACTTATGGAGGTTTATCGTGTAGTCGCTATGATTTTATCAAGCTTCTGATAAATGTCCATTGAATTTAAATCCGAGAACATCCTTCACTTACCATCGATCTTCATTACTAACTTTGATAACATACTTGACAAGTTTCAAGATGGTTATCTTTAACATCTAACAACTAACTTTAATTTCCGCAATTTATTATACCGCTCTTTATATTTCTCGCTCTATCGCTTTATTTTATCATTTCATCATATTTACATTCCGCTATTTTTCCTTTGTCCATTTGGACGTTTATATTCCGCTATTTACTCTTTGTCCATTTGGACACTATGTTTATGTTTCCGCTATTTTCTTTTCGTCCATTTGGACCATACTTTACTTTTATGCTTAAACACTAATAAATAACGAAAATCTAAAAAAACACCTAAGGCTCTTTTGGACTATTGGTTACTATCCCTAGCATTTTGGAGATTCGGACTTATGGACTTAGTACCTCTGGACCCTTATGATATTGTTACTCTGCTGTTATTCTGTCTGTCTGGCATTGGATTGTTGTCTGTTTGTATGTGCAGGTATTTCCTTGTAAGCCCTTGATGGTTAATTCCAAGGCATTGACATAAGGATTTTACCCAAAAACAGCCGCTACTCTGCCTGATTTTCGTCAGAATTTTAATGTGCTTAATGCAAAGTGGTGTTAAGATAATAAGTTCATCTGGATCCCCAAGTGGTAATGATTTGGTTTGGTATTGATAAGTCCAAAGGATGGGAAATCTACCTTGACTAACAATGTCAAGTGTTGGCTTCTTATTTCGGTTAGACCGTTTCTTTCCTTAGCTTTTATTTTACGCAATAGGATAGCCTCTTCATCTCCTCCCCTTCTTCAATTTTCAAAATCTTCTCCCTTTTTACAAAAACATTCTTATGTTTGCAAACCTTTCTTCAAAAAGAAAAAAACATCTTTTGCCCTTAGTGGCCTTTTCTTCAAAAGTTTAGACACGACTAATTGTCAAAACGAGTAGCGATACCCCTACGATTTTGAAATTGATTGATATAATGAGATCTTTTCCGCGTGAGAGAGCTAGTGGCATACTCGTTGATTTTATCCGAGTTGGAGCCCTTCTTTCATTTGCGATGCAAAGAACTCATTTGTTCTCATGCTCAAAATCCACGGCTGAGTATTTCTCTTCGACGATGATAAAGTGTTTATTCGTTTTTTAAACGTTTTCCCTTTAAGCGGAACTACATTAGCTCTGACTTCTCCATTGCACTGAGGAGGTATGTATGCCCAAGGCTTAACGTCTTGCCGAGCTTATTTTAAAAATAAAATAAACCGGTTTTTTAGCACACACACAACACAGATTTTCAAAAAGGTTCCTGTGGAGTACCATAGATATGAGGGGTGCTTAAAACCTTCCCCTTGTATAAACAACACCTGTACCTAAGATCTCTTCTTTTTTGTTTTAAAAACAAACTTTGGGTTTTATTCGTTATTTTCCCTTTTCCTTTGGAAACAATAAAGCACTGTGGCGACTTTCACCGAAATATTGAGTCGAGTCAATCCTATGGCTTCGATCTCAGATTTTCCCCGCTACAGAAAAATAGCGACTTCACTGGGGACCCAGTTTTAAGTGTGTTAAGCCTATTTTTGTTTATCTGTGTGTTTTTATCTGTATATATTGTTGTGTGCTTTATGTGTTTATTTTCTTTTTTTTCTTTTTGGTGCTCGATGGTTCCTCTGTGATGAGATAAAGTTCTAACCCGGACTTTGGTGAGTAACTTGAGATAGGAGGTGGTAAGACCAATAGTCGCATGTCATGAGCAATCCTTACCATGAGCGTCATATGGTGGAACCCCAATCAGTGGAGGCCTCATGGAAGGTAGTAGAGGTTGTTACGAACCATCGTGATAACGCTATTACTTTCAATAGTGAGTGTCCGTAGAAGCTGAATGGCCTAGAACCCTTTTTAACACATCTAAGCCTTTTTAGGATGTATTGCAGAAACAAGATCAAGTACCAATTTGAGCTTGTTGTCATGCGATACTACGCTCAGACGAGGTCTTTTTAGGCATATTATTGGCGCCCATGAGCAATTGTGCGTGCCGGTAATATCCGATAGAAGATTGAAAACTCTGGGAACCTTCGTAGAACCCGATTGGCAGGTACAAAACTCCTTAGATCACGCCTTGTGGGATGGGTAGACCCATGGCTCCATGCTCGTGACGTCGAACCTAAGAACCTGGATTGTGTGATTTTGTGTGATTTGATGTGATCTTATGTGCTCTTGATTGTGGTTGATGCATAAACCATGCATTCATGCATTCATAAAAACGACATTCACAAATGGTTTTCAAGGAACTTAGAGACTTTCTTTGTAAACATCACATGTACTATGGATCAAAAGAGAAGCATCAAGAAGTACACTTTCAGGAATTCAAGTGCAAAAGAATTGAAAGAGCTAGCAACTTTGGTTCCTAATCTTGACAACTTCAAAAACTGCTATGGGAAATTGATCTCTATCTTGAAGACTAAAGTGGAAAAGGAGATTCTTGAGACTCTTGTGCAGTTTTATGACCCGGTTCATCATTGTTTTACCTTTCCGGATTACCAGCTTATGCCCACTTTGGAGGAGTATTCTTATTGGATTGGTTTTCCAGTTACGAATGATATACCGTTTAGTGGTCTGGAGAAAGAGCCTCAGGTTGATGAGATAGCAGAGCTTCTTCAGTTGAAGATATCAGATGTGAAAGTAAACATGACCAAAAAAGGAGGAATTTGGGGATTGACTTCTAAGTTCTTGATTGGAAAGGCTTCTATGTTGGCTAGTAAAGGAAGCATGATTGCTTTTGAGACATTTTTGGCCTTGCTCATCTATGGTTTGATACTCTTTCCCAACATTGACAATTTTGTCGATGTTAATGCTATTCGGATCTTCATGATTGGGAATCCTGTGCTTACTTTGCTTGGGGATACTTATCATTCCATTCACCATAGGAAAGATAAGAAAGGTTGACTTATCAACTGTTGCACTCCTTTTCTCTATAAGTGGTTTATTTCGCACTTACCTCAGACTAGGAGTTTCTTGAGCAATCCTGATGGTCTCTCATGGTCTCAGAAGATCATGCCTCTTACTAATGGGAATATCCATTGGTACAATCCTGCTTATGACATTGGTGAGATTATTAATAGTTGTGGAGAATTCCCTAATGTACCTCTTCTTGGTATACAAGGAGGAATTACCTACAACCCTATTCTTGCAAGGCGTCAATTTTGTTACCCCATGAAGGAGCGACCTGCTAGTAGTCTTGTGTCAGGAATCTTCTATCTTAATCAGGATGGAAATTCGGATATGAGAAATCGGTTTGTGCGTGCTTGGCACCATGTTGATAGGAAGAGACATTTGGGAACGAAGCAATGTGTTGCTCTCAAAGACTACACTTATTGGGTTCAAGCTAGAGCTCACGCTTTTCAGATGCCTTATTTACTTGAGGAGCCTTCTCTACCCATTGCTCCACCATTATCTTCTGCTATTCCCATCGAGAGTAGTGAGGGGCATCTAGAGCTCGTGGCCAAAATGAGATTGGAAAGAGATGCTTGGGAGAAGAAGTTTCATGCTTCGGAAAGGGAGAACAAAGAGTTGAAGGTACATTTGAAAGAAAAAGATGAAATGCTTGATATCCAAGATGGTTGGTTGATGGAAAAGGATGATCAAATCCGTCATCAAGAAGAGTTACTTCAACAACATGGAGAAAAGCGAAAGAGACAACAAGAAGATTCAGTTGCATGGAAGGAAGTTGCTGACAAGCTGATGGTCGAGAATGCTCATCTGAAGGCCTTTTGTGAAGATGAGTTGGAGAAGCTCCGTAGGAAGCTGCCGAAAGGAGTTGGATCTTCGTCAGAAGTGTTCCCTTCTAGTTTTTAGCTTTTCCTTTGTTTTGTAATTTTGGATCTTTGAATCCTTTTGTAAGATTTTCTATTACTAATGGAAGAATGTTGTTATGTTTTATGTTTTTGCTAATGTTTACAATCAATGTCTTAAAGTTCCTTGAAAACCAAAAATAAAAATCATTTGCATTGCATTTCATGCATCATTCTGCATTTTGGTCTTGCTTCCGAGAGTATTCCCGAGGTCTTATTCAGTGTTCTTCATACAGAATCAAGCTGTCTCACCAGTATAACACTCGAGCTAACTGCAAGAAGAAGATGGAAGGTCTTGAACAAGAGAATCGTGAGCTACGTGAAGAGGTTGTTACTTTGAGATCTGGTGTTGAGCGTCTCACTGCTCTGGTTGAGACATTGATGGCTACTCAGAATCAGAATCAGAATCAAGTTCCTACTCCCAATGCCCAAGCTCAGGGTCAAACCACTGTGATTTCTGAAATTCCTACTACAACAATTCCTGCTGTTCTTGTTGGTGCTACTCAGCAACGTATGCCTATTGGATATCCCTGGGGCATGCCTGAAGGTTATCTGTCTGTTCCTGAGATGACTCGTCCGTTGACTCCTATTATGGTCAACACATCTCCTGTTGTTCATACTGGTCCTTTTGTCCCGGAGCCCATTTATGATGCTGCGCCAAGTGAAATCCACGACATAATGGATGGTTTCCAAGATCAGTTTGAAGAACTGCAGAAAAAGATGAAAGCTCTATGTGGGAAAGAACTGTTTGGAAAGAATATGCATGATCTCTGCCTTGTTCCCAATGTGAAAGTACCTGCTAAGTTCAAGTTACCTGAATTTGAGAAGTATAAAGGAAATTCCTGTCCTCAGGCGCATCTGGTGATGTACGTAAGGAAGATGTCCACTCACACTGATGATCAACGTCTGTTGATCCATTATTTCCAAGATAGTTTGACTAGAGCTGCTTCTAAGTGGTATATGGGCCTTGATAGCACTCATATTCGCACTTTTAATGACTTAGCTGAGGCGTTTGTGAAGCAATACAAGTATAATGTGGACATGGCTCCTGATCGAGATCAATTGCGAGCTATGATGCAAAAAGAGAAGGAATCCTTCAAGGAATATGCTCAGAGATGGCGTGAGGTTGCCGCCCAAGTGATTCCTCCAATGGAAGAAAAAGAGATGACTAAGATTTTTCTGAAGACTCTTGGTCCGTTTTATTATGAAAAAATGATTGCAAGTGCTCCTGTAGATTTCACCGAGATGGTGGGTATGGGTGTCAGGCTGGAAGAAGCTGTGCGAGAAGGTCGTTTGGTTCGAAACGACAATTCATCCGGTGGAGCGAAGAAGTATGGTTCTTCATTCCAGAAGAAGAAAGAATCAGATGCTAATGCTGTTTCTCATGGGAGGAATAGTCGATTCAGAAATCAATCTCAACAAGTGGCGTCAGTAACTCCTGTTGTGAATTCAACGCCTGTGGCTCCAGTTAATCAACAACCAGCAAGGCGGAATCCGTACCCTCGAGTTAATATTGATCCTATCCCCATGAAGTACACTGAACTGTATCCTGCACTAATTCATAAGAAGTTAGTTCAACCAAGGTCACCGCCTCCCGTTCCAAAGAAACTCCCTTGGTGGTACAAAGCCGATGCCACTTGTGCTTTTCAGCAGAATGCTCCTGGACATGATTTGGAGAACTGTTGGTCCCTGAAGAATGAGGTTCAGAGATTGGTGCGTTCTGGAATGCTTTCTTTCCGTGATATGGGTCCAAATGTGCAGAACAATCCATTGCCAACTCATGAAGCATATGCTGTGAATATGGTGCATGGGTGCCCTGGGAAGTATAAGATTTATCGTGTGGAACACATCAGAGGATCATTGGTAGAGATGCATGCCACTCTGTGTGACTATAGTCATTATGAGCATAATCATGCTGCTTGTAGGATTTGTTCAGTTAATCCTCGAGGGTGTTATATTGTGAGAAGAGATTTACAAGAGATGATAGATCAAAGGCTCATTGAGATTCTGAGGGATAGAGATGAAGATGATGTTAATGTGATTGAACCATGCTTTGAAATCCCGGAATGTGTGGAGATTGGTTATTGTGGCAAAGCTGCTGTAGAACCTCTTGTGATATGTTTGCCTGGGTCTGTACCTTATAGTTCTGACAAAGCTGTACCTTACAGATACAACGCCACCATGCTGGAAGCTGGAAAAGAAGTTGAGATTAAGCCTCTGTCTTCTGTTGAGAATATAGCAGATGTTAGTAGAGTGACTAGAAGCGGACGAGTTTTTACTCAACCCCAAACAGTTGTGGATGTCCAGAGGAATCGTACTCAAGTGCCTGTGAACAAAAATGATGTGACAAAAGTGAATGCTGGATCATCTTCAGGAAGGGAGATGGATGAGATTTTGAAGCTTATCAAGATGAGTGATTATAAGATTGTGGATCAGTTGCATCGTACTCCGTACAAGATCTCTATAATGGAGCTGCTGATGAGTTCTCCTGCTCATAGGGATTCTTTGATGAAAATACTGGATCAAGCCTTTGTGGATCATGATGTAACGCTGGATCAGTTTAATGGGGTTGTGAGTAATATCACTGCATGCAACAATCTGAGCTTCAGTGATGAAGATTTGCCCAAGGAAGGAAGAAATCATAATTTGGCTTTGCACATCTCTGTCAGTTGCAAAGAGGACTCCATGTCCAATGTGTTGATTGATACTGGCTCATCGCTGAATGTCATGCCGAAATCCACTCTTGCTAAGCAGTCTTATGGTGGCACACCAATGAGATTTAGTAATGTGATTGTCAAGGCTTTTGATGGATCGAAGAAATCAGTGGTTGGAGAGGTTGATTTGCCTATTGGTATTGGACCATTTGTCTTCAAGATTACCTTTCAAGTAATGGACATATTCCCTGCATACAGTTGCTTATTGGGACGCCATGGATCCATGAGGCTGGGGCAGTTACTTCGACTCTTCACCAAAAGTTAAAATTTGTGAAAGATGGAATGATGGTTGTTGTGAATGGAGAACAAGCTTTGCTGATTAGTCATCTCTCTTCGTTCCGTACCATAGAGGCTGATGAAGTAGTCATTGGAACTGCATTCCAAGCCCTGTCTGTTAATGATGAATTCAAAAAGGATGAAGCTTCCATTGCCTCCTTCAAAGATGCTCAGATGGTGGTTCAGAATGGACATTCAGGAGTATGGGGACAAGTGGTGAGTCTGCAAGAGAACAAGAATAGAGCTGGTCTGGGATTTTCTGCCTCAGACAAATCTATGATGAAGCCAGAATCTGCTTTTCGTCCTTATCAGGAAATATTCCATAGTGCTGGGTTTCTACATCCGACTCCTCCAGAAGTGAACGCTATTGTTAAAGACAAATCAGAGCCAGAAGTGCCAAACTTTGTGACCCATGGAAAGATGATTAAGAACTGGATCACCATTATTCCTGAGTGTACTCATGCTTCAAAGTAATTTGCTTTTATGTTTTTCAAAAATCCTTTCATTCTGCCCAAGATGAAAGTGAAGTTTGTTGGGGCTTTTTCCTGTTTGTTTTAAAACATTAAAATCATCAATAAAAGTCATTTTGTTTATGCATATACATGCTTTTTTATCTTTTTGCTTTTTCTGGAAAGTGGTAACACAAAAAACCTTAAAAAATGTTTTCATTTTCCATAATCTGCACGATTACATGTTTGCATATATCTTTCCTTTTCCTGAAATAATAATCACCTGTGCAGATTATGGAAAACCTTAAGTAATGACCCTGCACCCTCTCCCAACTTTGAGCATCCTGTGTATGAGGCGGAAGAAGAGAGTGATGAATGTATTCCTGATGAGATTTCCCGACTGCTTGAGCACGAGGAAGACACCATTCAGCCGTATAAAGAGCCGCTAGAAGTCATCAACTTGGGTTCTGAAGAGGATAAGAAAGAAGTCAAGATTGGGGCACTGCTTTGTCAAGATGTTAAGAAGAGGATGGTAGAGCTTCTTAAAGAATATGTTGACATTTTTGCGTGGTCCTACCAAGACATGCCTGGGTTGGACACAGATATTGTGGAGCATCGTTTGCCTCTGAAACCTGAATGCCCTCCTGTCAAGCAAAAGCTAAGAAGAAGTCATCCTGATATGGCCGAAAAGATTAAGAATGAGGTCTTGAAGCAGATAGACGCAGATTTCCTTGTCACTTCTGTATATCCTCAATGGATTGCCAATATTGTGCCTGTTCTGAAGAAATACGGAAAAGTTTGCATGTGTGTTGATTATAGAGATTTGAATAAAGCCAGTCCGAAAGATGATTTTCCTCTACCTCACATTGATATGTTGGTAGATAGCACGGCAAAGTTTGAGGTTTTCTCCTTCATGGATGGTTTTTCTGGATATAACCAGATTAAAATGGCACCTGAAGACATGGAAAAGACAACATTTATTACGCCATGGGGGACATTCTGTTACAAAGTGATGCCTTTTGGGTTAAAGAATACTGGCGCGACGTATCAGAGGGCCATGACCACTCTTTTCCATGATATGATGCACAAGGAAATTGAGGTTTATGTAGACGACATGATTGCCAAGTCCCAGTAAGAGGAAGGGCACATGGAGGATCTTTTAAAGTTGTTTCAGCGTTTGAGAAAGTATCGTCTCCGCCTAAATCCGAACAAATGTACTTTTGGTGTCCGTTCTGGAAAGTTATTGGGTTTCGTTGTCAGTCAGAGAGGAATTGAAGTAGATCCTGATAAAGTCAAAGCAATTAAGGAAATGCCAGCACCAAAGACTGAGAAACAAGTGAGAGGTTTCCTCGGACGTCTGAATTATATCTCCAGGTTCATTTCCAATATGACTGCTACCTGTGAGCCAATCTTCAAGTTGTTAAAGAAAAATCAGGGATGTGTGTGGAATGAAGATTGTTAGAAAGCTTTTGACAACATCAAAGAATATTTGCTTGAACCTCCCATTTTTCTCCCTCCAGCTGAGGGAAGGCCTCTGATTATGTACCTTACAGTGCTTGAAAATTCAATGGGATGTGTGTTGGGTCAACATGACGAGTCTGGTCGAAAAGAGTATGCAATATACTACCTTAGCAAAAAGTTTACCGAGTGCGAAACAAGATACTCGCTGCTTGAGAAAACTTGCTGTGCTTTGGTGTGGGCTGCTCGCCGACTGAGACAGTATATGTTGAATCACACCACCCTATTGATTTCCAAAATGGATCCGATTAAGTACGTATTTGAAAAACCTGCATTAACTGGAAGGATTGCTCGCTGGCAAATGTTGTTATCAGAATATGATATTGAATACAGAGCTCAAAAAGCTGTGAAAGGAAGTGTGTTGGCAGTGTACCTCGCTCACCAACCAATTGATGATCATCAATCTATCAGAATGGACTTCCCGAATGAAGATATAATGTATTTGAGATCTCAAGATTGGGATGAACCGTTGCCAGAAGAAGGACCAGATCCTGAATCCAAATGGGGTTTGATTTTTGATGGAGCTTCTAATGTTCATGACCATGGAATTGGTGCCATTATTGTCACTCCGCAAGGATCACATGTTCCTTTCACTGCAAGGATATGTTTCGATTGTACAAATAATATTGCTGAGTACGAAGCTTGCATCATGGGACTTGAAGAGGCCATTAATCTGAGAAATAAGATTCTTGATGTTTATGGAGATTCTGCGCTTGTGATTAATCAGATTATGGGAAACTCGTCATCCTGGCTTGATCCCTTACAAAGATTACGCCAGAAGGTTGTTGACGTTCTTTAACAAAGTTGAATTCCACCACATCCCTCGAGATGAGAATCATATGGCTGATGCATTAACCACATTGTCCTCCATGTACAAAGTGAATTTCCATAATGAAGAGCCCCGGATTACAATCAGGCATCTTGATAGACCTGCTCATGTATTTGCCTTTGAGGAATCAATAGATGAAAAGCCTTGGTATTTCGATATTAAGAATTTTCTTCAAACTCAAGAATACCCACTTGGGGCATCAAATAAGGATAAGAAAACTTTAAGGAGATTGGCTTGCAGTTTCTTCATCAATGCTGATGTTTTGTATAAAAGGAATTATGACATGGTTTTGCTCAGATGCGTGGATAGACACGAAGCAGACATGTTGATGCATGAAATCCATGAAGGATCTTTTGGTACTCATTCCAATGGACATTCGATGGCTAAAAAGATGCTTAGAGCAGGTTACTATTGGCTGACAGTGGAATCTGATTGCTACAAGTTTGTAAAGAAGTGTCACAAGTGTCAAGTGTATGTTGACAAGATTGATGTGCCTCCGACACTTCTCAATGTCATTTCCTCTCCATGGCCTTTCTCTATGTGGGGTATTGATATGATTGGCATGATTGAACCCAAAGCTTCGAATGGACATCGATTCATCCTGGTAGCAATCAATTATTTTACCAAGTGGGTGGAAGCTGCTTCATATGCTAATGTGACAAAGCAAGTTGTGGTCAGATTTATCAAGAACAACATCATCTGCAGATATGGTGTACCAAGCAAGATCATCATTGATAATGGCTCGAATCTGAATAATAGCATGATGAGAGAACTGTGTGAAAGCTTCAAGATTGAACATCACAACTCTTCGCCTTATAGGCCAAAGATGAATGGAGCTGTTGAAGCAGCAAATAAGAATATTAAAAAGATTGTGCAAAAGATGGTTGTTACGTACAAGGACTGGCATGAGATGCTCCCATTTGCTTTGCATGGGTACCGTACATCTGTTCGTACTTCAACTGGGGCAACCCCCTTTTTTTGGTTTATGGTATGGAAGTAGTGCTCCCTGTTGAGGTTGAGATTCCATCATTGAGGGCTTTAATGGAAACCAAGTTATCTGAGGCTGAGTGGTGTCAGAGCAGGTTTGATCAATTGAATTTGATAGAAGAAAAGAGAATGACGGCTTTATGCCACGGTCAACTATACCAGAAAAGAATGAAGAAAGCTTTTGATAAGAAGGTTCGACCTCGTGTATTCAGAGAAGGCGACCGCGTGCTCAAAAGGATCTTGTCTTTTACCTCCGATTCAAGGGGAAAATGGACTCCTAATTTTGAAGGACCATATGTTGTTAAGAAAGCCTTCTCTGGCGGTGCATTAATTCTTACAACTACGGATGGAGAAGAGCTCCCCCGTCCCGTGAATGCTGATGTAGTCAATAAATAATTCGCCTAAAAATAATAAAAGAACAGCTCGCTATGTTGAAAACCCGAAAGGGCGGCTTAGGAAAAAAAGAGCGTCTCGGTGGATTGAAAACCCGAAAGGGCGGTCCAGGCAAAAATTAGAGACATAAACAGAATAAAATACCCGGTGGACTGAAAACCCGAAAGGGCGGTCCAGGCAAAAGTTAGGGATTCATGGCAAGTAACTACATCAGACAAGACTTGATCATCTGCAGTCATCTGTTTATCATGAGAAGTTCAACACATTTCAACGGAAGCCTTTGCTCAAGAATTCCAAGTTGAGAGAGACGATGGGTGATCGCGACTTTGCGTGTCTATTAGTCGGGATAACTGCAAGTGCACAGTCGTGTCGTGTAGTTTTAAAAGATATCGAATCCACAGGGACTATAAATCGATCTACCGTTATCTAAAGTTACTATGTAAAGCTAAGGCTAATGATATTTGGGTTTTTTTATAAATGGGGAAACTAAAATCTTAAATCTAGGTAAAATATAATAACAAACGGATATCAGTATGTATTTCATCTAACTTAGGTGATCCGAAGTTCCATTGGCCAGATTCTAATTAAATCAAAGATCTTTACTAACTATGTTATTTAAAAGTCCTCCTCTCAAACTTTCGCTCTATTGATTTAGACTACGATCCTAACTCTTAATGTACGCTTTCGCCATCCCACCAGATTTAGAAACGCTTTTTGAAAACAACGTAATTAATAAAATGCCTATTTTATGAAGTCGTTATCTACTTAAATCCCCTAATCTCAAACTCTCGCTCTGTTGACTCGGAACATGCTAATATCCCTAACGTACGCTTTCGCCATCCCGCGCGGGTTTAAAAACACTTTTTGAAAGTAAATAAGTTCTAATTAGTTTTAATACGCTTTCGCCATCCTTAAAACTAATGTCATATGTCTACTATCCAGTTAAAGATCTCAAACTTTCGCTCTATTGATTTTAACCTTTGACCGTCTTAACCCCTCAAACTTTCGCTCTATTGGTGTTAAGACTTACTAATTAAATTAGACATACAAACCAAAAACAAGTGATATTTAATAAAACATAATTAAGCCAATTTATTTCGGATCCCTACGGTTAAATTACCTTACATACCGATATCTTAATTAATTAGCCAGACATACTTGAAGAAACAAACATGAAATTATAATTATTAAACATGGAATTATAATTATTAAACATGAAATTATAATTACTAACCATATTATAATTATAATGATAAAACAATATTATAAGAACATGAAACTAAAATAATTGCAAATAAATAAACCTGGAAGTAAAGCAGACGAAACAAACTTGAATAAAATTACACACAAAGCAAATCTTGAAACTTGAATGAAGCTTTGAAATAATGTCGGCAAGATTGTGATCCAAGAGTACATAAATTGTAGGCCTAAAACTAATTGTGTGGTAGTTCCTCAATGTGAGAAACTACCACTTTTACAAAGTGATAATTTATGCCTAAAACTATGAACAGCGCTTCCGCGCCTAAAACTTGGATGCCTTCAAATGAATGCTCAGCCTCTTTATATAGTGAATGGAAGTGGAAGTTGTCACGTGAGAAGTAGTGGAGATAGTGGGAAGTTGAGAAAATCATGGGGTGAGTGGACTTGGAATTGTCCACGAAATTAATGGAGAAAGTGGCGGGGTCCACGTGCTTTTGGAGACGGGCGTCTCTTAGTGGGCTTGGAGCTTGGAGACGTGCCTGTGAATTGGAGACGGGCGTCTCCCACTTGGAGACGTGGCAGTGGACTGATGGGGACGTGCGTTCCTTGATTTGTGGAGGGTGATACGGACGTCTCCTTTGATGACGTGGCCTTTGGACTTTGGAGACGGGCGTCTCCATGCAATTGGGCCCTTAGACGGGCGTCTCAGCTTCTTCATAGTGGGAGCTTCAGCTCCTTCGTGGGCTGGACTCCCAAACTTGGTCCATCCTATTTTTACCCCTCACATACTTCAGCACCCCTTTTCCATCTTTTAGGCACAAATAGTAGTGATTTTAGCTCCATTTCTTTCCTTTTCACAAATAGTCCTCAAAACGAACATAAAACCTAAAACAATGAAAATACCAGCATAATACCAACATAAAGCAACATAATTAAGATAAAATAGGGAAATAATATATGTAAATCAAGCCAAATATGTGATACATTTTCGTGTTATCAAATACCCCCACACTTAAACCATTGCTTGTCCTCAAGCAATCAACCACACGGTAAAAAGAATTAGTTAAGCTCGATTCGAAACAAGGGCATGACACAACTCCTAGTCATACGTGGTTACTAGGCTAAGGTTAGATCGATAGGTACTAAATGCCAACACCAAGGATACCGTAACGACACAATGTTCAAAAACTCCCTCCTTATGCAAACCAATTCGAATTATGCCATTATAACTCAACCTATATCTCTCGTTTTTCATTTAACTCTTTTCATTCAAGTGCAATCACATTAAGCCCGTTATCCGTACACGCACATAGTAGGGAAATCGGTTAGCGACTATGATCCTTTTCTTTTCTTTAGCACGGGGTTCTGGCTTTTTAAATGGCGAAGCCCCATCTTTCCCAACTGTGGTTGCGGGGGATCGGACCGTAGTCCACCCTACCAAGCCCAGTACCAGTGACCTCTAGGCCAACCAACAGTGGGTTCTAATTATTAAATCCTTATTGGCTTAACAACCGTTGGGCTAAATGACCGGGTGAGGGTCATCTAACTTAGAAGGCTATTCTTCAATTAAATCATTTAAAAACAGGATCATTCACTTATATTCATCGACTCCCTACGTAGTTTGTGCTTAAGATGGTGCCGACTGCTAATATAAACTACTTAAGAGCTACTTTGAAAACTTGAGCCTAAGGTCTCGACATAATGGGCATCCAAATTGATATCACATAAAGAGGGGGTTTAGGGTGTCAGGACGGTATCGATGTTGTTGAAACATCTCCAAGTCTTTCTAACAATGCCTAAAGTGTGACAACCTCTATACTTTCAGAGTGTGTATGCCATGCGTCAAAATTCAAATTTTTAGTTGGAGGTTAAAATTTTCAAATTTTGGGGAAATTTGATAACAACAGAAAATCATATATAAAGACTTGACAACATAACTAGAAAACAATAAAGCAACAAATGAAAGCGGTAAAGCTTCTCCCCCACACTTAAACCAAACATTGTCCTCAATGTTTTGATCCAAGGTGGAGAAGAAAAGTCAGAACCTATATGGATGCTACCGGCGGACTATCACAACCAAATCTGCTCCGCGTCCGGAGGAAATATCTTCTCCTATCATGCTCATCAATGGTGTCACCACCAGCAGCAACACTCGTAGGAATGTGCGTGGAGACCCATTCATCTTTGAGATGATCGTCTATAGATTTTTCACCTAGATATGGCCGAGACGTGACAAGTGATCCATATCTTTATTATCTACAAGTTCAAACGATAAAAGGAAAACATTAAACTGAAAACTCATGGGTTGCCTCCCACGCAGCGCTTTGTTTAACGTCGATAGCTCGGCGGCTTAAGAGTGCAAGCACTCAAGGTGGTTCTCTCGAGAATGACTCCTCGGTTGAAATTTTAGCAAACCTCGTTTTCCATGGCCACTTATCAAGCCATCTCACATATCCCTCACCTTTTCTTTTCTTTCTTCTGTGGGGTGGTTCATTCTTTTGAAATCGTGGTGGCGGTTCTGGATCGATCCTAAGTATCAGCTTTTCAAGTTCGGGTTTAGTGATATTATCCACCACCTCAAAGGTTAACCTTACCCTCTTATTACTAATGATATCCTTAGTTTCATGGTCGTCTAAATTTCTCTTTTTATGCAAGACTTCAAATAAGGGTGCATTAGTGTGGATATTTTCCAATATCTTCACATACATTATGGATTTGGAGTCTACCTTAGCTTCCACAAAACTTTGCGGGAAAGAAATCGGTGGGGTATAGGGAAGAGGAATAACAATAGGTGTTTTCCTCTCTACCTCTTCTACAACCTCCCTTTCAGATGGTGTTGGTGGATTTTTCTCAATCTCCACTCTTTTCTCACTAGAACTCTTCTCAACCACATCATCACTCTCCTCAATCTCATTATCACTCTCCTCAGGAATTTCAATTTGTTTTTCACTAATGGTTGTTTCAACATCCACATACTCCTCAAGGAAGGTTCCTAGAAGGTTTTGTTCAAGTTGGGAGATTTGAGTCTCTAATGTCATGTTATGGGTCGCGAGGGACTCAACCATAGTGGTCAGTTGCCTAAGGGTTTCATTGTTATGAATACTTTGTTTGATAAACTCTTGGTTTTGGACGGTTTGCGTCTCTACAAAGTGCTCCATCATGGCTTCTAATCTAGAGTGAGTTAGCGTCTCGTCGGGATCCTCCATTGATGTTTCGAAGTTAAAATTATGGGATTCTTGAGGTTCTTCAAAGGGAGTTAGCGTTGCATTTTGCATTTCCTCAAAGTGCTTCGTCATCATAGATTCTAGCCTAGAGAGAGTTTGTGCTTCAATGAATTCCTCCATTATGATTTCGAGGTTGGATTTAGGATAATCTTTAGACTCCTCAAAATGTTGGGAGTGGTGATCGTAGAGGAAATTTGGTTGATGATAAGTTTGCGTTGCATTGAAATCCACTGATTCAAGGTTAGAGTTGTAGGATTCTTGTGGTTCCTTGAAGTAGGTTAGCGTCGCATTTTGTGTTTCCACAAAGTTCCTTGTCATCATAGATGTTTCATTAAAATTTTCCATTATTACTTCGAGGTCGGATTTATGGGATTCTGGTGACTCCTTGAAATATTGATTGTGGTGATCGTAGAGGAAATTCGGTTGAGGATAGGTTTGGTTGGAATTATAAAATTCATGCGACTCCTCAAAATGTTGGGATTGATAGTTGGGGAGGTAGTTTGGGTGAGAATGAGTTTGTGACGCATTGAAATTTTCCAACAGTATTTCGAGGTCGGATTTATGGGATTCTTGGTATCCCTCGAAATATTGTTGTTGGGAGTTGTAGAAAAAGTTTGGGTGATACATAGTAGTAAATGAAAAGAAAGAAAAAAAATGCCTTAGTCTCTACGGTGTAACAGCGAGTTACGATATCGACTTGAATAGTCCCCGGCAACGGCGCCAAAAACTTGATCGCGACTTTGCGTGTCTATTAGTCGGGATAACTGCAAGTGCACAGTCGTGTCGTGTAGTTTTAAAAGATATCGAATCCACAGGGACTATAAATCGATCTACCGTTATCTAAAGTTACTATGTAAAGCTAAGGCTAATGATATTTGGGTTTTTTTATAAATGGGGAAACTAAAATCTTAAATCTAGGTAAAATATAATAACAAACGGATATCAGTATGTATTTCATCTAACTTAGGTGATCCGAAGTTCCATTGGCCAGATTCTAATTAAATCAAAGATCTTTACTAACTATGTTATTTAAAAGTCCTCCTCTCAAACTTTCGCTCTATTGATTTAGACTACGATCCTAACTCTTAATGTACGCTTTCGCCATCCCACCAGATTTAGAAACGCTTTTTGAAAACAACGTAATTAATAAAATGCCTATTTTATGAAGTCGTTATCTACTTAAATCCCCTAATCTCAAACTCTCGCTCTGTTGACTCGGAACATGCTAATATCCCTAACGTACGCTTTCGCCATCCCGCGCGGGTTTAAAAACACTTTTTGAAAGTAAATAAGTTCTAATTAGTTTTAATACGCTTTCGCCATCCTTAAAACTAATGTCCTATGTCTACTATCCAGTTAAAGATCTCAAACTTTCGCTCTATTGATTTTAACCTTTGACCGTCTTAACCCCTCAAACTTTCGCTCTATTGGTGTTAAGACTTACTAATTAAATTAGACATACAAACCAAAAACAAGTGATATTTAATAAAACATAATTAAGCCAATTTATTTCGGATCCCTACGGTTAAATTACTTTACATACCGATATCTTAATTAATTAGCCAGACATACTTGAAGAAACAAACATGAAATTATAATTATTAAACATGGAATTATAATTATTAAACATGAAATTATAATTACTAACCATATTATAATTATAATGATAAAACAATATTATAAGAACATGAAACTAAAATAATTGCAAATAAATAAACCTGGAAGTAAAGCAGACGAAACAAACTTGAATAAAATTACGAACAAAGCAAATCTTGAAACTTGAATGAAGCTTTGAAATAATGTCGGCAAGATTGTGATCCAAGAGTACATAAATTGTAGGCCTAAAACTAATTGTGTGGTAGTTCCTCAATGTGAGAAACTACCACTTTTACAAAGTGATAATTTATGCCTAAAACTATGAACAGCGCTTCCGCGCCTAAAACTTGGATGCCTTCAAATGAATGCTCAGCCTCTTTATATAGTGAATGGAAGTGGAAGTTGTCACGTGAGAAGTAGTGGAGATAGTGGGAAGTTGAGAAAATCATGGGGTGAGTGGATTTGGAATTGTCCACGAAATTAATGGAGAAAGTGGCGGGGTCCACGTGCTTTTGGAGACGGGCGTCTCTTAGTGGGCTTGGAGCTTGGAGACGTGCCTGTGAATTGGAGACGGGCGTCTCCCACTTGGAGACATGGCAGTGGACTGATGGAGACGTGCGTTCCTTGATTTGTGGAGGGTGATACGGACGTCTCCTTTGATGACGTGGCCTTTGGACTTTGGAGACGGGCGTCTCCATGCAATTGGGCCCTTAGACGGGCGTCTCAGCTTCTTCATAGTGGGAGCTTCAGCTCCTTCGTGGGCTGGACTCCCAAACTTGGTCCATCCTATTTTCACCCCTCACATACTTCAGCACCCCTTTTCCATCTTTTAGGCACAAATAGTAGTGATTTTAGCTCCATTTCTTTCCTTTTCACAAATAGTCCTCAAAACGAACATAAAACCTAAAACAATGAAAATACCAGCATAATACCAACATAAAGCAACATAATTAAGATAAAATAGGGAAATAATATATGTAAATCAAGCCAAATATGTGATACATTTTCGTGTTATAAATGGGGTCATTACATTTCAATGTACCTTTTCCACAAAATTACCACTTTCCAAACTTTGTAATAATCCATGGGGTCTTGCCTTTTGCAGGCTACCATCCTATTAAAAAAGTTTGAGCCTTTACCCTTTATTAGCAATCTTATTTCTTTCATATCTCTCAAAATGTCATTTATTGTTGATAGTAATTTTTGAAACAAAGAGAAAATTGATTTCAATAAAACCCTTTTTGAAAAATGTAAAAAGGAAGTTTTACTTTGATTCATGAGTGCATTACAAGGAATGGATATGTTGATGTATTCATGTGCAAAAGAAGAAGAATATGTTCCACTCAATGCACTTTTGGCCTGGTTCAAATATGATGTAGAACTCAGCTCTTTTGTTCTCTCAACTCCGATATTTCCCTAGTGTTGGGTAGCATTTATTCAGAAGCCATCAAAAGATTGTTATAGCAGTTTCTGCTCATGTTTGTGGATGATACCTCTAGTGTTCAGCTCGAGACATGCTTGATTATTACATTTTGTACTCTATCTCTTGAGTTAATTCTTGTGCTAAGTTTTAGCAGCATACGCATCATTAACATGCATCAAAAACAGTCATACATTCACATTTGCTATCATGAAGTTTACTGTCAAACAGATTGCTCTTTCATTTAGAGTGTCTTAAGCCGAAAATACTCACTTTCCTTGAAATCCCCACTGAATTTGTTTCTATGTGGATAATATGTTTCAGTTATTCCGTTCAGATGTCTACGAACAGAAATCCAGTGAGTTTCTCCCTCACTTGATCCAGACTTTTGGCAGCTTCTTTTCGTTTGGCCATGAATTGAATTTTGGTCGCTGGAAGATGAATGTTGAGATTATGCATTTGTGTTTGCATCCTCAATCCGTGAAAAAGTATTATTGATTGCTCTTCACCGTCAGTGATACAAAGGAGCATCTCTTTTCACCATCAGTGGAACGTTGGTGTATTTCATCTCTTTCATCGACAGTGGTACGTCGATGATTTATCTCTTTTTATATCATCAGTGGCACCATGGTATATCTCTTCATGCCTTCAGTTGAACGTTGGTATGTGTTATCGTCTGTGGTATGGCGGTACATCCCTTTCATCGTTAGTGGTACGTCGATGAATTATCTCTTTATATATCATCAGTGGTACGGTGGTATACCTCTTCATGCCTTCAGTGGAACGTTGGTATGTGTTATCGTCAGTGGTACGGCGGTATATCTCTTTCATCGTCAGTGGTACGTCGATGAATTATCTCTTTAAATATCATCAGTGGTACGGTGGTATATCTCTTCATACCTTCAGTGGAACGTTGGTATGTGTAATCGTCAGTGGTACGGCGGTACATCCCTTTCATCGTCAGTGGTACGTCGATGAATTATCTCTTTTTATATCATCAATGGTACGGTGGTATATCTCTTCATGCCTTCAGTGGAACGTTGGTATGCGTTATCGTCAGTGGTACGGCGGTACATCCCTTTCATCGTCAGTGGTACGTCGATGAATTATCTCTTTTTATATCATCAGTGGTACGGTGGTATATCTCTTCATGCCTTCAGTGGAACGTTGGTATGTGTTATCGTCAGTGGTACGGCGGTACATCCCTTTCATCGTCAGTGGTACGTCGATGAATTATACCTTCTATATCATCAGTGGTACGGTGATATATCTCTTCAAGCCTTCAGTGGAACATTGGTATGTGTTATCGTCAGTGGTACAGCGGTACATCCCTTTCATTGTCAGTGGTACGTCGATGAATTATCTCTTTTTATATCATCAGTGGTACGGTGGTATATCTCTTCATGCCTTCAGTGGAACGTTGGTATGTATTATCGTCAGTGGTACGGCGGTACATCCCTTTCATCGTCAGTGGTACGTCGATGAATTATCCCTTCTATATCATCAGTGGTACGGTGGTATACCTCTTCATGCCTTCAGTGGAACGTTGGTATGTGTAATCGTCAGTGGTACGGCGGTACATCTCTTCATATCATCAGTGGAACGATGGTGTGTTTTTTGTTAACGGAAGATTGGCATTCTGATTCAGGATGCATATTTTCTCATCCCCAGTGAAAGAGGATGCCCCATTTTCTCACCTCCAGTGAAAGGTGATGCTTTAACCTCTCTGGTGCGAAATGTTTTCCTCAGAGAAGTTTCTTTTCCCACCAAAGTTCTGTCTCTCCAACAAAGTCTTGCCTTCCCCAGTGGAGTTATGCCAGCAAGACATTTGTTTTCCCTAGTGGAGTTTCCTTTTCCTTCCCGGTGTTGCCGTGTTTTATCCTCATCATATGCATTCATTAAACATTGCATAGCATCTTAGGTTCAAAAATTGTGTTTTATATATTTAAGTCTCTTCGATTTTGTCAAAACGAAGATTTCCAATCATCGTATCTCCAAATCGAAGAAACTTAAATAGGGGCATCTGTCATACCCCAATTTTTGACCCTAAGATCATACATCAATTGCATTCAATCATTAATCAAGAGCACCATTGTGAGGCTCTATCTTTGATACTGTGATCATCTCTAAGGGGAATCATCAAGTACCTTTAACTTTTTTATTTGCTTAATACTAACCAAAATACCAAAAATATTGCTTTGTTTCTTTGTATGCTTTAGTTTTGTAGGTACTAAGCCAAGACATCCATAAGCAAGGCATTTTCCACATTTTTGACTAATGAAATCGATTTCCCTCTTGGGTAAATCGATATCCCTGCAGCAATTTTCAACAAAATCACATTCTGGACAGCATGAAATCGATTTCCCTCCTGGGTAAATCGATTTCCCTAGTGTGTTTTTGCGCCAAATTCTCTTCTGGAACAGAGTGAAATCGATTTCACTCCTGGGGAAATCGATTTCCCTGAGGCGAAATTCAAAAAAAATAGAGAGGGAAGCTTGACATCAATTTGGCACCTTTTTCTTTGATCTTTTTTTGTTATTTTCCACCTCATCAAAATTAATTCCCTTCATTTTACCATTTAAATACCATCTTACCATTTAAATACCATTTTTACCATTTAAATTCCATTTAAATTCCACTTAAACACCAATTAACCACAAAATAATTACCAAACACAAAAAGACCAATTTGCCCCTACTCTTGCTCCAATTCTATAAATAAAGACCTCTACTCTCTCATTTCTCAAGCTTGGAGAGCCAAAACATTGCTTGCAAATTCATTTCTCACCCTTTCCAAAACCCTCACCCAAAGTTCATTCTCATAGAATTAGTGAGATTCACATTGAATCTTACTAGTTTTGAACTAAACCTTCTACATTTCTCTCTTTGCTTTGCTTGTTCATCTTCAATTTTGAAGGATCTACACACTTTGTGCTTGTTCTTGAAGTTACTTCAACACTTGTTTCAAGAATTGGTAAATTCCTAAACTCTAAGATGTAGATCTTTGTTGCTTGTGTTCAATGCATCTTTGATGCTATATTGGTCATATTTAATGGTGAATTGATGGAAATTTCGTGCTCAAGTTGATGTGTGATCATAAGGTGTTTGTATATTTGTTCAAGTCAAGTTTCATGCCTTTAAATGTTGTTTTGCTGAAATTTGCACTGGTGAAATCGATTTCCTTAAGGCTGAAATCGATTTCATGTTGTACGTAACTTGTTTTTTTTCAAAACTGCACTATGGAAATCGATTTCCCCCTGCATGAAATCGATTTCCTGCTGGCAGAATGTGGTTTTTTGCCTTTTTCTCAACATGTTTTGGTATCTTTTCTTCCTATACTTCCTTGATTATGTGCTTGTGTAATTTTCATTGTTCTCTTTTCATTTCTTGTGATCGATGAAGGTCTTGACATCTTGAGAATTCTATGGATTCTTGATGAAGACTAGATCATGTTATCTTTTCATTATTTTTCTTCATTCTTATTTTCATCATATTTTCTTTTGATCGATGAAAGTCTTAATATCTTGAGAATTCTATGGATTCTTGATAAAGACTAGATCAATTTATGTTATCATTTCTTATTTTCATCTTATTTTCTTTTGATCGATGAAAGTCTTAATATCTTGAGAATTCTATGGATTCTTGATAAAGACTAGATCAATTTATGTTTTCATTCTTATTTTCATCTTATTTTCTTTTGATCGATGAAAGTCTTAATATCTTGAGAATTCTATCGATTCTTGATAAAGACTAGATCAATTTATGTTTTCATTCTTATTTTCATCTTATTTTCTTTTGATCGATGAAAGTCTTAATATCATGAGAATTCTATGGATTCTTGATAAGGACTAGATCAATTTATGTTTTCATTCTTATTTTCATCTTATTTTCTTTTGATCGATGAAAGTCTTGACATCTTGAGAATTCTATGGATTCTTGATAAAGACTAGATCATTTCTTCTTCTTCTTATTTCTTTGATTGATGATTTTGATACATGGAGAATCCTCCTACATTTGTCCCGACTCGATAAAAAGATCAAATATGGAAGAGAATTGTATGCGGTGGATTTAAGACTTATGGAGGTTTATCGTGTAGTCGCTATGATTTTATCAAGCTTCTGATAAATGTCCATTGAATTTAAATCCGAGAACATCCTTCACTCACCATCGATCTTCATTACTAACTTTGATAACATACTTGACAAGTTTCAAGATGGTTATCTTTAACATCTAACAACTAACTTTAATTTCCGCAATTTATTATACCGCTCTTTATATTTCTCGCTTTATCGCTTTATTTTATCATTTCATCATATTTACATTCCGCTATTTTTCCTTTGTCCATTTGGACGTTTATATTCCGCTATTTTCTCTTTGTCCATTTGGACACTATGTTTATGTTTCCGCTATTTTCTTTTTGTCCATTTGGACCAAACTTTACTTTTATGCTAAAACACTAATAAATAACGAAAATCTAAAAAAACACCTAAGGCTCTTTTGGACTATTGGTTACTATCCCTAGCATTTTGGAGATTCGGACTTATGGACTTAGTACCTCTGGACCCTTATGATATTGTTACTCTGCTGTTATTCTGTCTGTCTGGCATTGGATTGTTGTCTGTTTGTATGTGCAGGTATTTCCTTGAAAGCCCTTGATGGTTAATTCCAAGGCATTGACATAAGGATTTTACCCAAAAACAGCCGTTACTCTGCCCGATTTTCATCAGAATTTTAATGTGCTTAATGCAAAGTGGTGTTAAGATAATAAGTTCATCTGGATCCCCAAGTGGTAATGATTTGGTTTGGTATTGATAAGTCCAAAGGATGGGAAATCTACCTTGACTCACAATGTCAAGTGTTGGCTTCTTATTTCGGTTAGACCGTTTCTTTCCTTAGCTTTTATTTTACGCAATAGGATAGCCTCTTCATCTCCTCCCCTTCTTCAGTTTTCAAAATCTTCTCCCTTTTTACAAAAACATTCTGATGTTTGCAAACCTTTTTTAAATCCTTTCTTCAAAAAGAAAAAAACATCTTTTGCCCTTAGTGGCCTTTTCTTCAAAAGTTTAGACACGACTAATTGTCAAAACGAGTAGCGATACCCCTACGATTTTGAAATTGATTGATATAATGAGATCTTTTCCGCGTGAGAGAGCCAGTGGCATACTCGTTGATTTTATCCGAGTTGGAGCCCTTCTTTCATTTGCGATGCAAAGAACTCATTTGTTCTCATGCTCAAAATCCACGGCTGAGTATTTCTCTCCGACGACGATAAAGTGTTTATTCGTTTTTTAAATGTTTTCCCTTTAAGCGGAACTACATTAGCTCTGACTTCTCCATTGCACTGAGGAGGTATGTTGGCCCAAGGCTTAACTTCTTGCCGAGCTTATTTTAAAAATAAAATAAACCGTTTTTTAGCACACACACAACACAGATTTTCAAAAAGGTTCATGTGGAGTACCACAGATATGAGGGGTGCTTAAAACCTTCCCCTTGTATAAACAACACCCGTACCTAAGATCTCTTCTTTTTGTTTTAAAAACAATCTTTGGGTTTTATTCGTTCTTTTCCCTTTTCCTTTGGAAACAATAAAGCGCGGTGGCGACTTTCACTGAAATATTGAGTCGAGTCAATCCTATGGCTTCAATCTCAGATTTTCCCCGCTACAGTTCCGTAGATGGGCTAATTAAAGATGGTGCCCCATACATAGGATACTTCTGAGAGGAGAGTAATGACGTAAGAGGCTGAGGGTTGGCTATGGACATGTGATCTAACTGACTTTGTGGGGGAGGACATACTGCTGACTGAGGTGACTGGCATACTAGTATCCTTGGGCGTCGTGTTTTCTGACCCTTACCCTTCTCAGATCGGGTTGGCATATTACTTATTTATTGAGAATACACAATTAATCAAATATATACATTTACATTAATATATTCAAATATGTTTCTCATATATATTCATTAACAGATTCAATAGATGGTTCATTAAGTAAAATTACAAAAAAACACATTCTCATCCAAATACATTTATTACTCTAAATCTACATGATCTTCATCGATATCATTATCATCATCTAATGTGATATTATCCTCGGACCCAACGCCTTCATGCTCTCCATCCACATTATCTTTAACCAACGATTTAGAAGCATCAACTTCATACCCCTCATTTGTTGTATCAGACAAACTGGTAATTTGCTCAACTGCAATGACATCATTAATTGGTCCAACTTCATCAACTTGGTAAGCAAGATCTTCCACTAGATCGCCAGTTTCAATATGGCCCAATGGTTTTTTTAATTATAACACACCACCCTCGTTTACGTGGCACAAATGAAGGATAAGGAACATAATAAACTTGCTTAACAAGATGTGACATTATGAAAGGGTCACACTCTCTATACCTTCCGTCCAATTGAATCTCAACAGTATCGTATGTCGTGTCTATTTTTGTGCCTCTAGTTGGATCATACCATTCGCAATAGAGCGAGACAACTTTATTTTCCTAGCCCAAGTAATTGTAAACCAACTCGTACATATATGTTTAACGAAGCCATAGAAGTCATCTCCACCCCCATCTGTAACTCCTTTTACGAATACACCACTGTTTTTGGTTTCTTTTCCCTTCAGTCCAAGTCTCAGTGTGAAATTTTTACCCTTTCACGAAGTATGTGTGCCATTCGTTTGTGCTTTGAATAGGGCCTTCAGAAAAATTTCTCAAATGGAGTATTTTTGGAGTCTGTGTAACAATGTATGACAATCTCTCCTTGAACCATGTTGGAAATTATGCATGAATGACACCAGATGTTGATTGTACACCGGTGCTTTGAAAATAGACGTTAAAATCCCTATAAAAAATACACTATAAGTTTCAAGGTAATAATATTTACACACTATAGATAAAATTAAATAGTTGGGTATACTTACTCAAGATATGGTTTAAGTTCAACGCAGTTGATCAAGACATGGATATGTGCGGATTGTATTTCTTGTTGGGTCAACCAATGAACACCTTTCTTTCTAGATGGACGACCTGGAAGCCCAAAGATTGACAAGGTGAATTGACTTCTTTCATTTACATTTACAAGATTTCTTATGATTTTTGGAGTTAACATCAAATTGTTGAAATATTAACTGCAAAAATGTGATGTCTCCCGATGCAAGTAATGCACATATTGATCCTTCAACTATAGCTTTATTTTCACTGATCGCTTAGAATCACCCATAGACCTTTCAAATGGATACATAGATGTTCCATGGAGTCAAAAAAACCAGGTGGAAATATTTGTTCCAACTTACAAAGAATGATGAAGGGTAGAAAAACACTTAGAAAGGGGGGGGGGGGGGGTTTGAATAAGTGTAGTTTCAAAACTTGTAAGATAAAAACAACTTGCACAATTATTTTTATCCTGGTTCGTTGTTAAATAAACTACTCCAGTCCACCCTTGACAAGGTGATTTACCTCAACTGAGGATTTAATCCACTAATCACACATGATTACAATGGTTTTCCACTTAGAAAACTTCTAAGTCTTCTAGAGTATTCTGATCACAACCTGATCACTCTAGGAACAACCTGCTTAGATACCCTCTAAGACTTTCTAGAGTATTCTGATCACACCTGATCACTCTAGTCCTTTACAAATGAATGTAAACAAATTCTAAGAGTATTACAATGCTTCTTAAAAGCTATAATCACAACAGTGATATTTCTCTTAAAGTATAAGCTTAATCTCACTAAGATATTACAACAGCAATAAGTGAGGTTAAAGATGAAGTTATGAGAGCTTTTGAATTGAACAACGTTTCAGCGTTTTTGCATCAAGTGTCGTATTCAGCTTCTGATCAGAACTTCAATTTATAGGCGTTTGAGAAGATGACCGTTGGGAGCATTTAATGCTTTGCGTATTCCGTACAACATTGCATTTAATGTTTCACTCTTTTGTCAACTACCTCGAGCCTTGCTTTCGCTGTGTCTACTGACGTTGCCTTTAATAGTTACTAACGTTCCTTTTGTCAGTCAACGTAGCCTGCCATCTTGTACTTGCTTCTGATTTGATGTTTGTGTAAACAACGTTTGAATATCATCAGAGTCAAACAGCTTGGTGCAGAGCATCTTCTTGTCTTCTGACCTTGAAGTGCTTCTGAGCGTGATACCATGAGAACTATAGTGCTTCTGCTTCTGATCTCAAGTCCTTCTGATGCTTCCATAGACCATGTTCTGATACTTCTTGACCATCTTCTGATGTCTTGCCAGACCATGTTCTGATGTTGCATGCTGAACCTTCTGAGTCAGTGCTTCTTGGGCTGATTTTGTGCATACTCTTTATATAATTCCTGAAATGGAAATTGCATAGTATTAGAGTACCACATTATCTCATACAAAATTTATATACATTGTTATCATCAAAACTAAGAATATTGATCAGAACAAATCTTGTTCTAACAATCTCCCCCTTTTTGATGATGACAAAAAAATATATAAATGATATGAATTTGCAATCAGAATATCAGACGGCTAAAGACAATTACACAGTTATAGCATAAGCATATAAATATAATGTGTGAATATGTCTCCCCTTGAGATTAACAATCTCCCCCTGAGATAAATAATCTCCCCTGAAATAAATACTGGAAGAAATTTATAAATAAAGGACTTCCCTGAGTATTTTCCATTTCAGTTGAGACGATCACATATGCTTAGATCTTCATAACATTCATAGCTTCTGCTTCTTACTTCCATAGGACAGCTTCAGAGCTTGAATTTCTTCTTGGATCATTTCATGCTATATTGTATCAGAACATTGTTGAATGTACCAGAGCATCATCAGAGCATCTCTAAATTCTGAAATGTTACAAAACAAACTACACGACAAAAGTCAGAGCATGAATGAATCATAACATAAAATATGTATCAGAACATATAATATGTATCAGAGCATAAACAATAATGTTTCAGAGCATATTTAGAATAAAAAAACATCAGAACATTTAAGGAATAAGAATGAGTTAGAGTATATTCTATCATCAGAATATCACAGCATTCTTCCTTCTTGCTTTTGATCTTGAAGCTTCATAGCACTCAGCCTGCTTCAGATTCCCTGAGCATGTTCTTTACAGAATTGCTTTTCCACATGGTTTTGCTTCTCATATTGAGCTTTTAAGATTGTCTTCAATCCTACAAAACACTTAAAAACACAGAACTTGCAAATGCTTGTTAGAAATGTAGAGACTTTCTCCCAGCAACTGATAATATAAATCAGATCATTTATCACATTTTCTCCCCCTTTTTGTCATAACATCAAAAACACAAAAGATTCAGATGAAAAACAAAACAATATGAGAGAAAAGAAGGATAATTTTCATTGATTAGCAAAAGAGAATTATCAGAAGATACAAGGAAGATGCATAGAAGACAGATGCAAGAAACAAAGAAACAACTAAGACACAAAGGACTAAGACGACCCTAGCTTAGACATAATCTTGGCCAGCATGTCATGAATCCCAGTATTGCTCTCAGTCTGTCTCTCCATGAAAGAGCGGAACTCAACATTGGTGTCTTCTTGCTTGTCCATACGAGAAGCTAGCTCAGCATGGTTCTTCTGAATAACCTCTAGAGTCTTCACCAGAAGAGAGGGTTCACCAGAAGAAGCTTCACAGCTTCTGTTCAGAGGGACAACATTCTCAGCAATAACTTCCATTTTCAGATCATCATCATGATTTTCCTCAACAGGAATAGTCTCAGCAGGATGATCTTCAGCATCAGCTTCTCCTATAGAAGCATCTTCTTCATACTCAGGAGCAGGAAGATCAGAATCTCCATTCTCAAGAGCTTGAAGAATGGCAGCAAGATTCCTTGGAGCAGAAGGACCTTCAACTTCTGGAGGATCAACAACTTCTAGAATGACCAAATTAGGGTCCTCCTCAGAAGGATTTTCCCTCAGAAAGTCAAACAGTGACTTGAAGTCTCCAGTCAGAATTGGATACTTAGGTCTCCAGACTACAATATCTCTGCAAGGGTTGACTTCTACAAGGTCATCAATGAATTCCTTTTCTTCAAGACAAAATCTTCCTCCAAGACGACTGAACCAAAAATCTTCATAGTGTCTTAGGATTCCACTAGGTCGTGGAGCAAGTTCTACACAAATTTCCTGAAGTTCTTGAAAATAAGCATCTGCTTTTCTTCTGAAGATTCTCCAAAATTTTCGCATAGCAACATCATTTAATCCAGCATGATGAGCTATTCTGAGAGTGTCAAAGACTCTTCTGACATTCCTCTTTACCATTTCATAAATTACACTAATAGGATATGCTCGGCGGGATGTTATTTTGGTTTTAGCAGAAATAGGTTTTAGGACAGAATAGGGTTGAGGTTCTCTATCAAAACAGAGAGATGATTCTGCTTCATTCTCGGATTCTAACACTACCAGCTCGGGTTCAGGACGAGGCTTGGGTGTGTAGTTGCAGTCACGGAGCAATTGCTCATGTGATGCGGAATCTAGGAGATCAGATACAGAGGGATTATTTTGAGAGATGGAAGGAATGGGTTCATGGGTTGCAAGAGGTGGGGGTTGAGAAGTGGATATACTGGTGTGAGGTGGAAAGAGAGTTTGAAGGGGTTGAATATCAAGAACAGAGTTTTCAAGGACCTGGTCAGAAACAATGTTGGTTTTGGATAGAGAGGGAGGAATGGGAACATTTGTGATGGGTGAATGAGAAGGGGTAAGAGTATTGGTTACAGGAGAAGAAGGAGGTGTGAGAACATGGATATTTATGGGTGATTCTGATGGGCCTTTTCCTGGTTGATTTACTGGTTCAGGGGTTTGAGCAACATTTATTGGTGCAACTTCTGAATGTAAAGTAGGAACAAAATCAGGTTCAGAGAGATGTATACCTTTGGACACCTTCTGAATAGCCTGAAACACAGCCTCCAGTTTCCTCTGCTTCTTACTATTCTGCTCTTCCACAATCTTTGCTTTCCCAAGAGAAATTTCTTTTCTTCTGGCAGAATCCAGTCTCCCCTTCTCATTATCAACAGTCTTCTGACCTTCAACTTTTTGAGTTGTTGGTCTTTGAATAATTTCTTCTGGTTGATTCATAGCTTCTTGAGCTTCTTCTTCTTCTTCTTCAGAATCTACTAAAACAAGTCTTCTTCTCTTCTTGATCGTCTTCTTCTCAACAACAACATTTTTGATTTTCTTTGTCTTTTTCTTCTTTCTTTTCTCCACTTCTTATTCTTCTACTGTTTGCTCAGGAACAACATTTGCTTCAACCACGGCTTCTTTCTTAGTAGCTTCTTCAACAGCAACTGTAACAACTTCTTGTTTAACTTCCTTCTCCAGGTTGACAGAACAATGATCAAATTTTCGCTTTGTCATTCTTTCCTTCTTGACAACAGCATCAGGTGCAGCTTCTGAAACATTTTCTGAAGCAGCAGGCCTGGAAGAGGAAACTTTCTTACGACCACCTTCAGCAGGAGCGACTTTGCCTTCTTCTTCCTTGAGTGAGTTCAGATATTCAGTTCTGACTCCTGGCAGCTCACTTCTGAAGAAGGACTCAAAGTCAGCAAGAACATGATTTCTTCAGCTTCTTGCTCCAGGAAGAGGTTGAGGGGTATTCTTGTCAGCTTTAATCACATTCATCTTTCTCAGAGTGAGAGCATTCAAACAGCTTCCTGTATCAACAACAAGATTTTTGATGGTTCCTTGAGCTTCCAAGTCCTTAACAATCTTGGAATGAACCAGAAGATTTGTAAAGATTCTTCCAAAAGGAATAATGTTACTCTTTTTCATTCTGAAGGCATTCCTGGATTCCTTCACAGCTTTGCACATATGTTTGAAGATGATATAGATGATATCAACCTTTTTCCGAGTGGCAATACAATATAGAATGTACTGCTGCTCTTTGTTGACATAGTCAGCAGAATGGGTTGATTTCCTGTGGTAGAAATACCCCAGAAGAATTTTGGTCCAGATTTGAAAAAGATCCTTCATATCTTTGACAGGCTTGTTATACTTCCCGTCTGTATAAAGAGTAGTCAGAATGTCATTCCAATTTTCTCTTTTATCAAGTTCATATACACCTTCAGCGGTTCTTAGATCAAACATCATTCTCAGGATCCCTTCAGTAACAACCACGAATTTTCCGATGAACAAAAGATAGAATAGATTTAGGGGTAACAACAGCATGCACCCAGAATTCCTTTACTAGTTCTGGATAAACAGGTCCATAGAACTCAGCGAATAACGATGTCCATCCTTGAAAGATCATATCATCTTTAAGATGAAACTCATGTTCTTCAAGACTATCAAAGTCTACCATAAGTTCACAGATAACTTCCAACTCATCTTTGGGTATTGAACACGTGATAACAGGAACGATTTGTTGTTCTACTTCTTGAAGATGTAACGAAACTGAGGAACCCACATTCTGAGAGGATGAGGCAGCCATTTGAGTAACTATGAGATTAGAATAAAAACTGGGTTTGCGCTTAGGGTTAGAGAAAGAGGGCAAAAAGGTTAAAAAATGCACAAGGAGAGAGAGAATGGGAGCGAAAAAGATAAACGTTATGATTTGAAATATATTTATAGAGGCGGATTTGAAAAAAATGCAATAAAAAATATGAAAATGAACAGTTACAGAATCAATTAATATCAACAGCATTAAATGATGAGTGACGTTAGGTGAGAGAACGTGGTAATTGAAATGATTTACACAGTTACCTAGAGCGGCGTCCCATCAGATTCACTCACGCTTTTACCAACCGTGCAAACACGTGTTCACCATCAGAAAACACTTGATGACAACTGTGTTGCATTGAAATTGCTTCTGATGATGAATAGAGCTTTTTCATCTTCTGATTCTGGTCACTGATTCTGACTACCATTCTTTAGAAATGATCTAGTTCTGATAGGATCATCTTTCTTTCCAAGAATCACATCTTCTGAGTGAGCTGAGGTGAGTCTAGAAGATCTTTTGACTGTTGGCTCTTCAGAAATTCTGAGATTCTCTAAAGATGCAGCAACTTGATCTTCTGATTCTTTACTTCTGAGATTTTCAGCTTCTGAAACTTTGCTTCTTGGTTCTACAGCTTCTGATACATCAATATCTATATCTGGAAAATTCTCAACCTGCATTGGCTTTTCAAGACCAAGCTTATCATCAAATCTGATATTGATTGATTCTTCTACAACCATTGTTTCAGTGTTGTATACTCTGTAGCCTTTTGAGCGTTCAGAATATCCAAGAAGGAAACATTTTTGTGCCTTAGAATCAAACTTACCAAGATGATCTTTAGTATTGAGAATGAAACAAACACATCCAAAAGGATGAAAATATGAAATGTTGGGCTTTCTGTTCTTCCACAATTCATAAGGAGTCTTATTTAGAATAGGTCTTATAGAGATTCTATTCTGAATATAACATGTTGTGTTTATTGCTTCTGCCCAGAAGTGCTTAGCCATATTGGTTTCATTGATCATGGTTCTGGCCATTTCTTGTAGAGTCCTATTCTTTCGCTCTACAACTACATTTTGCTGTGGAGTTCTAGGACAAGAGAAATCATGGGCAATACCATTTTCTTTGAAGAACTCCTCAAAGAATCTGTTCTCAAATTCGCCACCATGATCACTTCTGACCTTTATGATTTTGCACTACTTCTCAGATTGAATCTGAGTGTAGAATTCAAAGAACACTGAATGAGACTCATCCTTGTGTTTTAAGAACTTTACCCATCTCCAGCGGCTATAATCATATACGATGACTAATCCATATTTCTTCCCTCTGACAGATGCTGTTTTGACTGGGCCAAACAGATCAATGTGCAGAAGTTCTAACGGCCTTGAGGAAGAAACAACATTCTTAGACTTGAATGCAGGTTTGGAGAACTTGCCCTTCTGACATGCTTCACAAAGAGCATATGATTTGTATTTCAGATTAGGGAGTCCTCTAACAAGATTTAGTTTGTTAATCTGAGAAATCTTTCTCAAACTAGCATGTCCTAATCTTCTGTGCCAGACCCATTGCTCTTCAGAAACAAACATAAGACAGGTTACACCAAGGAACCATCTACCTCTAAGTTGCCAAGGAACCAAGCATAAGCCTCGGGAGGAGAAAGCTTTGACAACGGTAATAGAATCAGATTCCACCCAAAGGAATTTCTCACCTCTGTCATGCGCAATCTCAATTCCTCGAAGAACACCGCAAAATTCTGCTCATATAGAATTGTTCCAAGAAAGTAGTTCAAAAAATGCAAGGATAAACCAACATGAATTAGCTCTGACAACCCCCCCACAACTTGCCGAAGCCGAGGAAGAAGAGAAAGCACCTCCAATGTTACACTTAATCCAATTTGAAGAAGGAGGATTCTAAGTAATTTCTTTGAACAGGGAGCTTTAACCAGACATATAGGAATTTTGAGAGTTTCGAGAAGTGAAAACTCAAACCAGCCATGCATGTATGTCAGGTTGGACTTCGAAGTCGATAACTGAATCCGCGCCAAAATGTTATTACAAATGAACTGAAGTTACGAAAAAGTTGACTCTTAAACCTAACATAATTCCTAGAAGCCTAAATGGAATTGATCAGGAAAAAGGCAAGAAGCTTGAATAACAAAGACACCTTGCTGAGAGTCGGCCTTGGAATACAAATTCAAAAAAGAACTAGCAGCTTTGTGAATGTCGATTTGAAGAAGATTTCCCAACCAGTCCCTTAATTTAACTACAAAAATACAAAGAAAAAATAAATGGTCGATGGATTCCCGGTGAGCTTTACAAAGGGAGCACATAGAAACCATTTGAATGCCTCGAAATTGTAATTGCTCATCAGTAGGAAGTTTGCCTTGTAACAATCTCCAAGACAGTAACAAACATGAAGGAGGAATACAATTATGCCAAATGTAATCCGCCTACGGGAAGACGGGAGAAGCATGATGCTTGTAATGGTAAGCAAGCTTCAAAGACAGAGATCCATTACTAGCATTTTTCCAAAATAACTCACCAGGGCATTCGGTTGTTGGAGCATAATCTTTCGTTCTCGTCTCGAGAAAATGGGAAATATCCCTCAAAGAAACCGGGAAAGACCAACAATTATCAACCCAAAACGCAGCGACTTTGCAATTTAGATCCATACCCAAGAGATTATGGTTTAGAGAGATGAGCTCATTAATCAACGGGTCACCGCACCAAGCGTCCTTCCAAAAACTTATCCTATGACCATCCCCCAAAGACTAGCAAGAATAGGCCATCAGAGAGCTAAAGTTATCTCTAATCCCATTCCAAATCATACAGGAAATATCATGGGTAATTATCCCGCAAGTTCTAAGGAACCTTTGACGAAGGGTTACTGCCCAATCTTCCTTAGAGGTAAGAAAGTCCCATCATAATTTCAAATTAGAGGCCTCATTAAAACAATTGAGAGATCTAATTCCTAAAGCACTCAGATCTTTTTGTTGACAAACGTTTTTCCACGAAACCATAATCATTTTCCTTTGATTAGAATTGCCACTCCAAATGAAGTTTCTAAGGCGCTTTCAATTTTTTCCAGAAGAGAGACAGGCCAAGAATACACACCAATAGAGTGAGTGATCATAGAATGGATAACATATTCAACAAAAATCTCTCTTCCCACAATAGATAACAGAGAGCCTTTCCAAGTAGCAAGCTTAGAAACCATTTTATCGGCAAACAGCTGCAGATGATAAGATTTAACTTTGCCCTTAAAAATGGTAACACCAAGTTAGTGCAGCGGGAGGGATCCTTTGCAAAAACCCGTGATACCCAATAAGTATTTAAACCGGCTAAAAATTATTCCACAAGCAAACAAAGCAGATTTGAAAGCGCTAAAAATTTGACTAGGAGCCTTACATACTGCTCAAAGAAAGAAAAAAGGGCAGTAATGTTAGATGTAACAACCCGATTTTATTCGCTATTATTTTAGTAATTATATTCTTTGATGTTGTTAATAATTATTTATTTATTTAGTTAATATGTTCTATAATAATTATTTAAGTATTTAATTATGTGTGTGTTTGTGTTATTTGGCTTAATTAAGTAATTTGAGAGGTTTTAATGATTTGGGCCTAAGAGGTAGAATATAACATAATAGATGGATTATGGGTTAAGCCCATTAAGATAAGAGATAGTAAGAGTAGAGTTTATGGTTGGAGAATCATAACTCATTTTGGGGAGAAAAAAGAAATAGAAGAGAGAAAAACTCAAAGGGAAGAGCACTTGAGGGAAGAAGAAAAATTATAGAGGAAGCCTCCATTTTCGCAGCATGTTTCAGTAGTAAACCACCTTGGCAAATCGAGCGTATCTCTCAATCCAACTGTTGGATTGCTCCAATAATTGGACACGATATTTCTGACTCGTAAAGGTAAGTTCTGGCCGGAGCGATTTTCATTTTGAGGGTTTTAAGTTCGTCTAATAAGCCGATTTTCGAACTGGTTTTTAGGTGTGTCTCCAAATGATGTTAGGAAGGATTTCTTTTGGATAAAAGCTTAGAGAAATGGTGAAAGAGTCCAAATTTACCAAGGTAAGGGTGGGGTTCTTTCATGATAAAGGCTTGTATGATAGTATGTTATGGTGGGTAGATTCTATACTTGATATCCATGTTCTTCTATGTGAAATTTTGGGTATTTGATGGTTTGTTGGAATGTGATGATATAAACGTGATAAGTTGTGTGCAATTGATAATCTATGTGCATTAGATTGTTGTGCTTGTTGTGGGTAAAACGTCGATGGTGAAATAATGGGTTTAGTTTTGGAATACCCATTCCATGGACCAACGGGCATGTCATATTCTCTCCCGTCAAACCTCCCATGCCGGTTATGTTTTGGAATACCCATTCCATGGACCAACTCAAGAGGACCATCCTGAGGTTTTTGGATGGGGAGTACAATCCCAGCGAAGAGATCAGAAGTATCAAGAGGCTTAAAACAAGGGGTGGTGTTGTTCTTGAAAAGCAGCGTTGGTGGGAGACTATGGAGGACGACATCCAATGCACTCGGATAATGGAGGACAGAGAAGACATTTTTTTATCCGTTGTAATTTCTTAGATGTCGCAGTTTCTTTGATTTCTGTAATTTCTTTACTGTTCAATCAAATACTCAACGCATATTTCAATGAATTGATATTTTATCATTACAACGTCGTCAGTAAATAAATAAGTTGTTAATAATTAACAACAATATTTCCCGCAAAAAATAAAATATTGTATAATATTTTCCCGCTAAAAAATAATTGGTAGAAGTGGTAGGCTCTTCTATAAATAGAGGTGTGTGTGTGGAGGTTGAAGTATCAAATCTTTTGTTGTTCTTACTTCCAATAGTTATAAATGGATTCAGTTTGGGCTGTATTGTTTTTTGAGGAAGGTAGTCACGTGAGGGTTTGTCTGAACCCGCATTGGGATTTCAAGAGAATTGTTAGAGCCATCAACACCGGGTTTCGTCAACTGGATGGTCCAACCAGGAAAGTTAAACAAATAGATTATCGTTGTCCATACATTACATTGACGGATAATAACCCAAAAGGCACCTACATGTATTATTGGGATTGTAACACCCGTATAATTTTAATATTAATTTAATTAGGATATTGAGTTATTAGTTAGAATTATTAAGGATTTTGTGAAAATAATGGATAAATAATGGTTTATGGCATTTGGGCCATGAGAGGAAATAATAAAAGAAAGGGGGTGATTTAATAATCCTTTTACTAATTTTATTATTATTTTCATAAAACAATTGGGACTTGGAAAACAAAGAAAGAACGTGAAAGAACAAAAGTTTTGGGAACGAGGAACGTGAAGGAGAACCATAGAGGGAGAGACCAAGGATCAAGAACTCTTATCTAAGGTAAGGGGAGACTCTCCATTTAACCTTTATTATCGTATTATGGATGATAGTATGGATTAGGAGTATTGTTTGGGTAATTGATTCTATATTCTGGATTTTCTGTTTGTGTTCATCATTTAGATTGGATCTATGGCTGTAAACCCCTAATAACTGAGTAGATTTAGGGTATGATGGATAATATCGATTATAGAATCATATACTGTGATTGTTGGGTGATTTTTGTGATGTTAGAATGTGAAATTTTTGGTTTCGAGACCCAAATCACAGACTGCGCAGGTGAAATCGCGAGGAAGACGAATGGGTAAGTTGCAGATTCTGAGAACTGCTGCCCATTTGCGTATGATACACGTACGGTACGCGTATGGAGGGGGTGATACGCGTATGATATGCTCCCCAAGTGTGCATCAGGTTGCACCTTCTGTTCATACGCGTATGGTACGCGTATGGTGTCTAGCAGATACGCGTATGGCATGTTGGTACGCGTATGCAGGTGTTTTGTGTGGATTTCTGATTCTGTTCATACGTGTATGATACGCGTATGGTGTGTATGTTTTGTCTGATAATGTGGTTCTGCTCATACGCGTATGGTACGCGTATGGTGCGTGTGTTGTGAATTTTTGGCTTTGTTGGTACGCGTATGGCCAGCGTGACTTGCAGATTTTTGCTTTTTTGTGATTTTTGAAGGTTAATGGCGTGTAACTTTCGAACTGAAGAATCTGTATGATTTATTGTTATATGATTTATCGAATGATGCAATTGTATATATATACGAACATACTTGTTAATGAAGATGATGATGAATGATGATGTATGAGTATAGATGAGGCTACTCATAGTGTGATGATGATGATGTATTTTTATATATATATATATATATATATATATATATATATATGTGTGTGTGTGAGTGTTTGCATGCATTCATAGTCATTTGATGAGGGTTGTATCCTAATGATGAGAGGATGCAGTGAAGGGCATGATTCCCATTGTGTGGAATCTGTGCTGGCAGGGCCGTATCTGGATGATGATAGATCGGTCGGTGGGTTTTCCCATTGTTGATGTTGGTACCACATGCATAGTGTCAGTTTCATACATGTGCTTGATTTTATAACATGATTATATATGTTATGTGATGACTTGATGTCTGTGGATTGTATGATGATGATGTGTCTGGATATGAACAATTGGGTGAATGATATAACTATGATATATTGTTATTTATGATGCAATAACACCGGTTAACCGTGATGAGACTCACCCTTACTTGTTGTCATTTTCAGATTGAGGATAGCGGCGTGACTTGGCGAGGATTAGCTCATAAGTCAGTTTAGTTGTCGTGTCGGTGTCATGCTCTGGTAGATGTAACACTGGGAACGCGTTATTTTGGAGTTTTGATTATAACTCTATTTGTTTTGTTATCTGAATCTGATACATTAATGGTGAAATGTTGACTTGATAATTTAATTCCGCTGTGTAAACATGATTTTAATTAATGAGTTATAATTTCAGATGTTTCAGTGAATGCATGACATGTGCCAAACGTGTGTATTCTTTATTTTATGAATTGTGACACCTCTTGCATGTTTACTCTGATTATTAGTTGTTTAATTGCCGCGGGTTATTAGAGGGGTGTTACAATAGTGGTATCAGAGCATAGTCGGTCGTTGTGACCAGAGTCTTAGTGTCAGTCTTTTCTGTGTATGCGACTAACACGAGTTATTTGTCGATACTTTTGTTCTGACTGGATTGTTTGTGTTAAGCAGAACAATGGCTGGAAGAGGAAGAAACGGTGATGCTATCGCTGAGGCTCTGGGCATGATTGCTGGTGTGCTTGGAGGGAATGCTGTAGGAGCAGGGATTGGTGCTGAAAGGCAACTGGGGAATTTTCAGAGGAACAATCCTCCATTGTTCAAAGGCACGCATGACCCTGAAGGTGCTCAGAAATGGCTCAAGGAGATCGAGAGGATTTTCAGAGTCATCGATTGTGCTGAGAATCTCAAGGTGAGATATGGTACGCACATGTTGTCTGAAGAAGCTGATGACTGGTGGTTGGCAACTAGAGATGAATTGGATGCTGGTGGTATAGTAGTTACTTGGGCTATATTCAAAAGGGAATTTCTGATAAGGTATTTTCCTGAGGATGTTAGAGGCAGAAAAGAGGTTGAATTTCTAGAGTTGGTCTAAGGTAGCATGACAGTATCAAAGTATGCTACAAAGTTTGTGGAGCTGGCAAAGTACTATGTACACTACAATAATGATGAAGCCAGTGAGTTCTCAAAATGTGTCAAGTTTGAGAATGGTCTTCGTGATGAGATCAAGCAGGGTATTAGGTACCAGAGGATTCGGAGGTTTGTGGACTTAGTGGATTGTAGCAGGATTTTTGAGGAAGATAACATCAAACTGAAGTCATCTCACTCTCGCGAGTTGGTTGACAGAAAGGGTGAGAAACATATGGATAGAGGTAAGCCATATGGTCGAGATAAACCTGCTGATTGGAAGAAACCTAGTGGGGCAGATTCCAGTGCTCGTATCAGATGTTATAATTGTGGTGAAATGGGACATCGTAGGAATGAGTGCAAGCTTGATCAGAAAAAGTGTTACAAGTGCGACCAAGTGGGTCATATTGCTGTTGACTGCAAGAAGAGGGTTGTGACTTGTTACAACTGTGGTGAAGAGGGACACATTAGTCCAAATTGTACCAAGCCAAAGAAGATCCAATCGGGAGGAAAGGTTTTTGCTTTGACCAGGTCAGAGAATACTCCAGAAGACAGATTGATTAAAGGTACGTGTTTCATTCATGGCACACCTTTAGTTCCGATTATTGATACTGGAGCAACTCACTCTTTTATTTCTTTGGATTGTGCTGAGAGGTTAAATCTTGAGATATCTGACATAAATGGAAGTATGGTTATTGACATTCCTGCATCGGGTTTAGTAACTACTTCGTCTGCATGCTTGAATTGTCCGGTTGACATTTTTGGTAGAGAATTCGGGATGGACTTAGTGTGCCTTCCGTTGAAACAACTCGATGTAATCCTGGGAATGAACTGGTTGGAATTCAATCGTGTTCATATCAATTGTTTTGCGAAGACGGTAATTTTTCCTGAAGATGTTAGTTCTGATAGTCTGGGAATGACAGCTAGACAGGTGAACGAAGCTATCGGAGATGGTGCAACGGTGTTTATGTTGTTCACATTGATGAATATGAAGGAAAAAGTGGTGAGTAGCGAATTTCCAGTGGTATGTGAATTTCCAGAAGTTTTTCCAGAAGATGTGAATGAATTACCACCGGAAAGAGAAGTGGAGTTTTCTATTGATTTGGTTCCGGGAACTAGTCCAGTGTCGATGGCACCGTATCGTATGTCGCCGTCTGAATTGGCTGAATTGAAGAGGCAGTTAGAAGAATTACTTGAGAAGAAATTCATTTGTCCTAGTGTTTCACCGTGGGGTGCGCCTATGTTGCTGGTAAAGAAGAAAGAGGGTTCAATGAGGCTGTGTGTAGATTACAGACAGTTGAACAAGGTCACTATAAAGAATCGGTATCCATTGCCGAGGATTGATGATTTGATGGATCAGTTAGTTGGAGCACGTGTGTTTAGTAAAATTGATCTGAGGTCTGGGTATCATCAGATACGTGTGAAAGATGATGACATTCAGAAGACTGCTTTTAGAACAAGGTATGGACATTACGAGTATTCTATAATGCCGTTTGGAGTTACTAATGCACCTGGTGTCTTTATGGAATATATGAACATGATCTTTCATCCTTATCTCAACAAGTTCGTAGTGGTATTTATAGATGACATCTTGATATATTCTAAGGATGAGAAAGAACATGCAGAACATCTCAGAACTGTGTTAGAGCTGTTGAAAGAGAAGCAACTTTTTGCCAAACTGTCGAAGTGTGAATTCTGGTTAGAGGAAGTCAGTTTTCTCGGGCATGTAATTTCTAAGAATGGTATTGCTGTTGATCCTACAAAGATAGAAGCTGTATCTCAATGGGAAGCTCCGAAGTCAGTGTCAGAGATTCGTAGCTTTCTTGGTCTTGCAGGTTACTACAGAAAGTTCATTGAAGGATTTTCAAAGTTAGCATTACCGTTAACTAAACTAACCAGGAAGGGACAAGCTTTTATTTGGGATGCAAAGTATGAAGAAGGATTCCAAGAGCTGAAGAGGAGGTTGACTAGTGCTCCTATCTTGATTTTGCCGAATTCGACAAAATTGTTTGTGGTCTATTGTGATGCATCGTTGATGGGTTTAGGTGGTGTATTGATGCAGAATCAACAAGTGGTCACTTATGTGTCGAGACAACTCAAAGTGCATGAAAGGAATTATCTGACTCATGATTTGGAGTTGGCGGCTGTGGTCTTTGTTTTGAAGTTGTGGCGACAATATTTGTATGGTTCTAGATTTGAAGTATTCAGTGATCATAAGAGCCTGAAGTATCTCTTTAATCAGAAAGAGCTGAATATGAGGCAGAGAAGATGGTTAGAATTTTTGAAAGATTATGATTTTGGTTTGAATTACCATCCGGGTAAAGCAAACGTGGTTGTTGATGCATTGAGTAGGAAGACATTGCATATGTCTATGCTAATGGTGAAGGAATTGAATTTGATTGAACAATTCATAGACTTGAGTTTAGTGTGTGAAGGTACGCCTACTAGTGTCAAATTGGGTATGCTGAAGCTGACTAGTGGTATTCTTGAAGAGATCAGAGAGGGTCAGAAAGCTGATGTCGAATTGATCGATAAGTTGACTTTGATTAATCAAGGCAAGAATGGTGAATTCAGAGTTGACGAGAATGGTATACTGAGGTTTGGTGACCGAGTTTGTGTTCCTGATACTGCTGAACTCCGGAAGCGTATTTTGGAAGAAGGACACCGAAGTGGGTTAAGTATTCATCATGGTGCTACCAAGATGTATCATGATTTGAAAAAGTTGTTTTGGTGGCCTGGAATGAAGAAAGAAATTGCTGAGTTTGTGTACTCTTGTTTGACTTGCCAGAAGTCAAAGATTGAGCATCAGAAGCCATCTGGGTTGATGCAACTGATGTTTATTCTTGAGTGGAAGGGGGTAGCATATCAGTGGATTTTGTCTCGGGTTTGCCGAGGACTGTCAGAAATTGTGAAGCTATCTGGGTCGTGGTGGACAGGTTGACGAAGTCTGCACATTTTATACCGGTAAGAATGGATTATCTGATGGAGAAGCTGGCTCAATTGTATATTGAGAGGATAGTGAGTCTGCATGGTATTCCTTCAAGTATCGTGTTAGACAGAGATCCGAGGTTTACGTCTAAGTTCTGGGAAGGTTTGCAGAAAGCTTTGGGTACTAAGCTGAGATTGAGTTCTGCTTATCATCCGCAGACTGATGGACAGACTGAGAGGACGATTTAGTCGTTAGAGGATTTGTTGTGTGCTTGTGTGTTGGAAAAAGGAGGTACTTGGGATAGTTATCTGCCTCTGATTGAATTTACCTACAACAACAGTTATCATTCGAGTATCGGTATGGCTCCGTTTGAGGCTTTGTATGGTAGGAGGTGTAGGACGTCGTTGTGTTGGTACGAATCTCGTGAGAGTGCTATGATTGGACCAGAAATTATACAACAGACTACAGAGAAGATTAAGATGATTCAAGAGAAGATGAAAGCTTCTCAGAGTCGACAGAAGAGTTATCATGACAAGAGGAGGAAAATACTTGAGTTTCAAGAGGGAGATCATGTGTTTATGAGAGTTACTCCTATGTCAGGAATTGGTCGGGCATTGAAGTCGAAGAAGTTGACTCCGCGTTTTATTGGACCATTCCAAATATCTGAAAGAGTTGGAGAAGTAGCTTATCGTATCGCTTTACCGCCGATGCTTTCAAATTTGCATGATGTGTTTCATGTGTCTCAGTTGAGGAAATACATTTCAGATCCGTCCCATGTGATCCAAATAGATGATGTACAGGTAAAAGATAGCTTGACGAGTGAGACTTTGCCTGTGAGAATTGAGGACCGAAGACTGAAGCAATTGCGTGGCAAGGAAATAGCTTTGGTCAGGGTAGCTTAGGGAGGACCTGAGGTATGTTTTCGAGGACGAAAACTCTTTTAGTGGGGGAGAGTTGTAACACCCGTATAATTTTAATATTAATTTAATTAGAATATTGAGTTAATAGTTAGAATTATTAAGGATTTTGTGAAAATAATGGATAAATAATGGTTTATGGCATTTGGGCCATGTGAGGAAATAATAAAAGAAGGGGGGGTGATTTAATAATCCTTTTACTAATTTTATTATTATTTTCATAAAACAATTGGGACTTGGGAAACAAAGAGAGAACGTGAAAGAACAGAAGTTTTGGGAACGAGGAACGTGAAGGAGAACCGTAGAGGGAGAGACCAAGGATGAAGAACTCTTATCTAAGGTAAGGGGAGACTCTCCATTTAACCTTTATTATCGTATTATGGATGATAGTATGGATTAGGAGTATTGTTTGGGTAATTGATTCGATATTTTGGATTTTCTGTTTGTGTTCATCATTTAGATTGGATCTATGGCTGTAAACCCCTAATAACTGAGTAGATTTAGGGTATGATGGATAAAATCGATTATAGAATCATATAATGTGATTGTTGGATGATTTCTGTGATGTTAGAATGTGAAATTTTCTGGTTTCGAGACCCAAATAGCAGACTGTGCAGGTGAAATCGCGAGGAAGACGAATGGGTAAGTTGCAGATTCCGAGAACTGCCGCCCATTTGCGTGTGATACGCGTACGGCACGCGTATGGAGGGGCTGATACGCGTGTGATATGCTCCCCATGTGTGCATCAAGTTGCACCTTCTGTTCATACGCGTATGGTGTCTAGCAGATATGCGTATGGCATGTTGGTACGCGTATGCAGGTGTTTTGCGTTGATTTCTGATTCTGTCCATACGCGTATGATACGCGTATGGTGTGTATGTTTTGTCTGATAGTGTGGTTCTGCTCATACGCGTATGGTACGCGTACGGTGCGTGTGTTGTGAATTTTTGGCTCTGTTGATACGCGTATGGCCAGCGTGACTTGCATATTTTTGCTGTTTTGTGATTTTTGAAGGTTAATGGCATGTAACTTTCGAACTGACGAATCTGTATGATTTATTGTTATATGATTTATCGAATGATGCAATTGTATATATATACAAACATTCTTGTTAATGAAGATGATGATGAATGATGATGTATGAGTATAGATGAGGCTACTCATAGTGTGATAATGATGATGTATGTTATATATATGTGTTTGCATGCATTCATAGTCATTTGATGAGGGCTGTATCCTAATGATGAGAGTATGCAGTGAAGGGCAAGATTCCCATTGTGTGGAATATGTGTTTGCAGGGCCGTATCTGGATGATGATAGATCGATCGGTGGGTTTTCCTATTGTTGATGTTGGTACCACATGCATAGTGTCAGTTTCATACATGTGCACGATTTGATAACATGATTATATATGTTATGTGATGACTTGATGTTTGTGGATTGTGTGATGATGATGTGTCTGGATATGAACAATTGGGTGAAAGATATAACTATGATATATTGTTATTTATGATGCAATAACACTGGTTAACTGTAATGAGACTCACCCTTACTTGTTGTCATTTTCAGATTGAGGATAGCGGCGTGACTTGGTGAGGGTTAGCTCATAAGTCAGTTTAGTTTTCGTGTCGGTGTCATGCTCTAGTAGATGTAACACTGGGAATGCATTATTTTGGAGTTTTGATTATAACTCTATTTGTTTTGTTATCTAAAGTCTGATACATTAATGGTGAAATATTGACTTGATAATTTAATTCTGCTGTGTAAACATGATATTAATTAATGAGTTATAATTTCAGATGTTTCAGTGAATGCATGACATGTGCCGAACGTGTGTGTTCTTTATTTTATGAATTGTGACACCTCTTGCATGTTTACTTTGATTAATATTTGTTTAATTGTCGCGGGTTATTAGAGGGGTGTTACAGGGATCGTGTGAAAGATGATATGGATGTGGATCTAATGTTTTGGACACACAGTGGAGAAGTTAATCGACGCGTTAAAAATCCACTTGTTCTAGCAGTAATACTTGAGTAGTTTAAATTCTGTATTGTGTATGATGTGGTCGTACACATCATACTTGAAAATCCACTTATTTTGTGTTATTATATTGTTGTAGTGTAATTTCGTGTTCTACCAGTTATTGTAAGGGTTTCCAAGTATATGTTGCAAACGTTATTATGGTGTAATTAGACCTTGGATCATTTAATTAAAGTTGATGTGGTTATTGTGTTTGTTGTGGTTGTTGCAAACATTAAGTAAGCTAACAGACATTGATTATCGTGCGTTTGTCTTTTACAATCAATTTGGAATCTTGAGACAGACATAGATCAGTGTGCGTCTGTATAGTCACATCATCTTGGAATCATTAGAACAGACATAGATCAGTGTGCGTTTGTCTAGTCTCATCATGTTGGAATCTATTGACTGAGTTTGAACGGTGTGCAAGGCTGTAAGCATGTTGATAAACAGTGCGCAATAGAGCATTATCTTATTCTATTTAAGACAACCAAAATTTCTAAACATTACAACTCACAAACAATATTGCTCAATACTACTTGATATTACAACACCCAAAACCAAACACTAACCCGAAACAATGGCTTCATCTCCCCAATACTTGGTAAATGCCCATCTAAACAGTGAGACTTACATATCTGAAACAGCCGGTTTTCTGATGAGAAACACTCAAATTGTGCCATTTTTGTTAAGCAAAAGAGCCACCTTTACATCCTTCCATCAACGACTTCAGGCTAAGATTGCAATGGGTCCTATTACAAACATTGTCTACCAGTATCCTTCTTTCAATAATAACAACACCGTCAAGTTTTATGAGATGGAGATTGCAAATGACGAAGACCTCCAGAATATGTCTGCCAACCACGAATATTCTGGCTTCGAAACCATCGAGCTGTACGTTACGATACAGGTTGAGACACAAGAACCTCATATTGTTCAGTCGGACGTTATTGACCCACCCGTCGACGAGCAAGAAGAGGTTGATGTCATAGACGAGGAAGAAGAAGAACTAGAAACTGAAGTTGACTACATGGTCAACGAGGAATCCGAAGATGAACAAGACATGTCGGTGCCTCAAACTCATGGTACGAACCTCCAACACATATGAGTAACTTGAACTTACAAGGCGACGAACCTCCATCCGATATCTTCTTCACCCCGTACATCCAAAGTGACGATGAGTTAAAGAAAGGAGACAATTTACTTCTAAGGAGGCATGTCTTAGAACAATTAAAAAATGGCACATGGTGCACAACATTGATTTTGATGTAGATCGTCCAAACCTGGAATGGTATGTAATCATTTGAATAAATCCAGAGTGTGGCTTCAGACTGATGGCTTCTTATAGGAAGAGAAGTAATGCATGGGTCATAGAGTCGATTACGCAATAACACACATGTGTCAACCCTAATACTTCCCAGGATCATACGAAGCTCAGTGGCGATCTTATATGTCAGGAGATCTTGCCTCTCATAAGCTGTGATCCGTCTTTGAAGGTCAAAACTATTATCTCGCATATCGTTACAGCCTACAACTACACTCCATCTTACAGAAAGGCGTGGGTTATAAAGACAAAGGCAATTGAAATAGTCTACGGCAATTAGGAGGAGTCATACAAAAATATTCCCCGCTACCTTACTGCGCTACAAACTTACGCACCTGACACTGTTTCTATTCTTGAGACACTGCCCGCGCATGCTCCGGATGGATCCCATGTCCAAGGAAACGGAATATTCCATCGCCTTTTCTGGGCGTTCAAACCTTGCATACGAGGGTTTGCATATTGTAAACCCATACTTCAAATTGATGGAACATGGTTATACGGCAAATACAAGGGAACCATGCTTATGGCGGTTGCACAAGACGAAAACAGCAATATATTTCCAGTGGCATTCGCAATAGATAAAGGTGAAACTGCCGCGGCTTGGAGTTTCTTTCTAAGAAATCTCCGAGAACACGTTGCTCCTCAACCTGACCTCTATTTAATCTCTGATAGGCACGCTTCCATTGAATGTGCTTATAACAATCCAGCAAACGGATGGCATGACCCACCATCAACTCATGTGTATTGTATTCGCCACATTGCCCAGAACTTCATGCAGGAGATCAAGGATAGGCAGCTCAGGAAGGACCTGGTCAATGCTAGTTATGCATTAACCCAACCTACATTCCAGCTTTATCAGGGTGAGATTGTACTGACAAATCCAGATGCGAGAACTTGGATAGATAACCTTTCCAGGTAGAAATGGACAAGGGCTTATGACAAAGGCGTGTGATGAGGCCACATGACAACAAATCTGGTAGAATCCATGAATGGAGTTTCCAAAGGCATTCGTAACCTTCCTATCATTGCATTAGTGGAGGAAACCTATTTTAGGATGGCTTCGCTATTCTCAATGAGAGGCAAGAAGTGGAGTGATGTTAGAGAATCGGGTCAATTGTTTAGTGATAGTTGCATGAAATTTATGCAAGAGCAATCGGTAAAAGCAAACACTCATCAAGTACTGCTTTCGATCGATTCTGTTAGACGCTTGGCTTACGTATCTAGAGGGGGTGGATAGATACTTTAGAGTTTATTGCGGTTTTCTTAAAAGTTTTAGGCGAAAGCGTATAGGAATTGACTTGCGTCTACTCTGAACCGCTACGGGAAGGATCAAATATGCTTTAAACATACAAACCAACTAAATGTGAAGATGGAAGTACTTTAAGTGAATCAACAAATTATTTTATAAGAGAAATCCTTTAAATGTTTAACCTGAATAAGCTTGTTTCCAATGAATTTGATTGATGAAAGTAAGCAATAGGAAATGATCTTGACTATGCAGTATGAATAATTTCCAAAGTAAGCAATATATCAAACACGTGGTGTATAATAACCAAATTGAGTTATAGATCAATGTGTGGTGACTTGTGATATGTTTGCAGATTTTATCACACAAGTTTAACACTTTGATTTATTAATCAATTTGAAATTATAACCAGAAATAAGCACAACGTAAATGAAAAGATAAATGCGATAGACAACACGATATTTGTTCAGGCAATTCGTCGACCGTCCTTGATACAACTACATCTGCCCCCAATTCCAAACATGGATTGGGATGTCTTTCATTATTGATTGAAAAAAGTTTATACAAGAAGATAACAAAGCAATAACGATAAAACCGATTATGTTAATTCTTTGTATCTTCTTCCCCTTGATCTTAAGCAAGATCAAGTGTCTTCCAAGAGCTTGTCGTTGATTCCCTTTCTGCAGTGTTGTGAATTGATCGAACCCTTGTTCTTCAACTTCTACAATCAGCTGAATCGTTGATGAAGCCTCTTGACAAAAACCCCAAAAATTCACCAATCTTGGAGGACAAAATCCATAGATTTTATTCACCAATAACCCCACAAATATTCACCCACTAGGAACCTTCAATCCCTTTCCATGGAAGTTATCAATCTTGATCATAAACCCTCACCACAAGAATTGTTATGTGTAATTGTGTTGGAGTTAAGAAGAAGAGAGAAGATGAGAAGACTTCGTGTATCTTTTAGTTGTTGTTGTTTTACCTTCAATAATTAGCATGAAATAATATATATAAGTGATAGCAAGATAGGCTGAAGACAGATCAAGTTTTCAAACATAATTGGCGCGATAGGTGTAACACCCGAGGCCGAATAAGGCGAGGGGTGGTTGCACCGCATGTAACACCTGAGGCCTGAGATGGCAAGGGTTGTCGCCACATCGGAATGAGAGGGATCCTAAGGCCGTGCAGGTATGAGACTGCATGGTTGAAGGAAAGCTTATAAGGACTGATGGGTACTACCTATACCAACAAGATGCATCTTCTTTTCGGGAGTCCGTTCCGTAAGAACTCCACAGTTAAGCGTGCTTGACTTGGAGTAGTATTGGGATGGGTGACCTTCTGGGAAGTTTCCTGGAAAGCATGCGAGTGGGGTCAAAGCATGCCGAAAAGACTCGTGTTGGTTTGTGGGGTCAGTCGATCATCTCGAAAGTAGTTTGGGGCGTTACAAATGGTATCAGAGCCAAACCTCTCCCAGTACGATGTGGTTCGAGGACGAACCATGCGGAAGCTGGTGGGCATGTAACACCCGAGGCCGGATAAGGCGAGGGGTGGTTGCACCTCATGTAACACCTGAGGCCTGAGATGGCAAGGGTGGTCGCCACATCGGAATGAGAGGGATCCTAAGGCCGTGCAGGTATGAGACTGCATGGTTGAAGGAAAACTTATAAGGATTGATGGGTACTACCTATACCAACAAGATGCATCTTCTTTTCGGGAGTCCGTTCCGTAAGAACTCCACAGTTAAGCGTGCTTGACTTGGAGTAGTATTGGGATGGGTGACCTTCTGGGAAGTTTCCTGGAAAGCCTGCGAGTGGGGTCAAAGCATGCCGAAAAGACTCGTGTTGGTTTGTGGGGTCAGTCGATCATCCCGAAAGCAGTTTGGGGCGTTACAAATGGTATCAGAGCCAGACCTCTCCCAGTACGATGTGGTTCGAGGACGAACCATGCGGAAGCTGGTGGGCATGTAACACCCGAGGCCGAATAAGGCGAGGGGTGGTTGCACCTCATGTAACACCTGAGGCCTGAGATGGCAAGGGTGGTCGCCACATCGGAATGAGAGGGATCCTAAGGCCGTGCAGGTATGAGACTGCATGGTTGAAGGAAAGCTTATAAGGATTGATGGGTACTACCTATACCAACAAGATGCATCTTCTTTTCGGGAGTCCGTTCCGTAAGAACTCCACAGTTAAGCGTGCTTGACTTGGAGTAGTATTGGGATGGGTGACCTTCTGGGAAGTTTCCTGGAAAGCGTGCGAGTGAGGTCAAAGCATGCCGAAAAGACTCGTGTTGGTTTGTGGGGTCAGTCGATCATCCCGAAAGCAGTTTGGTGTGTTGAGATTCCAAGACAGGATTTGTGTGCCGGATAATAATGTATTGAGGAAGATGATCTTAGAGGAAAGTCACAGAAGTAGCTTGAGCATTCACCCAGGAGCTACGAAAATGTATCAAGATCTGAAGCATTCACCCAGGAGCTACGAAAATGTATCAAGATCTGAAGAAATTGTTTTGGTGGTCAGGTATGAAAAGGGATATAGCTCAATTTGTGTACGCCTGTTTGACATGTCAGAAGTCAAAGGTTGAGCATCAGAAACCTTCAGGTTTAATGCAGCCATTAGAAATTCCAGAATGGAAGTGGGATAGTATCTCGATGGACTTTGTTACTGGGTTACCAAATACGGCGAGAGGTTTTGATTCTATTTGGGTAATTGTGGATCGGTTGACGAAATCAACACATTTTGTACCGATTAACATCAAATTTCCTTTATCCAAGTTAGCAGAGATTTATATTAGAGTAGTGGTGAGGTTGCATGGAGTTCCGTCGAGCATAGTGTCAGATAGAGATCCAAGGTTTACTTCCAGATTTTGGAAAAGCTTGCAGGAAGCTTTGGGTTCTAGTTTGAAATTGAGTTCTGCTTATCATCCGCAGACAGATGGACAGTCAGAGAGAACAATTCAGTCATTGGAAGATTTGTTGAGGGCTTGCATACTCGAGAAAGGAGGTGATTGGGATACCCATTTACCGTTGATTGAGTTTACGTATAATAACAGTTACCATTCTAGCATTGGAATGGCGCCTTTTGAAGCATTATATGGAAGAAGGTGTAGAACACCTCTATGTTGTATGAGTCGGGTGAAAATGTTGTGCTTGGACCTGAAATAGTGCAACAAACTACTGAGGCGATCAAGATGATCAGGGAGAAGATGAAAGCATCCCAGAGCAGACAGAAAAGTTATCATGATAATCGGAGGAAAGACTTGGAATTTAGTGAAGGTGACCATGTGTTTCTGAGGGTCAATCCTGTGACAGGTATTGGACGTGCATTGAAATCAAAGAAACTGAATCCTAAGTTCATTGGCCCGTATCAGATTTTGCAGAGAGTCGGACCGGTTGCATCTAGAGTGGCGCTGTCACCCGAACTTTCAAACTTGCATGACGTGTTTCACGTGTCGCAACTTTGAAAGTACATCTCTGATCCATCTCATATCATTCAGAGGGATGAAGTACAGATTCGACATAATCTTACTGTAGAGACAATGCCGATAAGGATCGAGGATCACAAGATGAAACAATTAAGAGGAAAGGACATTTCCTTAGTGAGAGTAGCACGGGGAGGAGCTGCTAGGGGAAGTGTGACCTGGGAATTAGAGAGCAAGATGCGAGAGTCGTGTCCAGAATTGTTCTCGTCAGGTACATTTTTGAGGACGAAAATATTCTAAGTGGGGGAGAGTTGTAACACCCATTTAAAATATTTAGTCATTTTGTGTTGTTTGTGAATTTTATTGGTTCAGTAGTAACATGTTTAGGATGAAATCTCTAAATTTTTATGATTTTATGATAAGCTGATGTTTTGCTGATTTTATTAGTGTTAATTTTATGTGATTTGATGCATATAATTCTGTATCAATATTCGTATCCTGGTTTATATATAGTGTCACTTTCAATTCATATATAGATATTATATGTATATAATTGTACTCCATCTACTTTAATTCATATATGATATATGGTACTCTGAAGTGTATAGTCTTATAACAAGATCCGGTAGCAACAAATAGCAGTTTTGGAGGTACCGTGCATAGTATGTACATACTGTAATATAAGTAGATATAGGAATTTGATACTATATATATATATATGATGAACTAACGTTTTAAATTTATTATAAATATATATAATAATAATAATAATAATAATAAATTATTATTGATTGTAATATTATTATTATTATTAGGAGCCAATTAAGGAGGATAAAAACAAAACTATAGAGAGATTAGCAAAGTCTTAGAAAATAACTGCTAGAACGTGAAAGAGAAGGGGGCAAACAAGAGAGAGCTAGGGCAAGAAGTTTCTATCAATTTTTGCAGATTCAAGCTCAAAATTAAGGTAAGTGGGGAGATTGTTCATTTAAATGTGTCTAAATCATGAAAGGGTAGAGAGATTTCCCTTAACCTCCAATAGAGTTTGTGTTTTTCTCAATTTCTTAGTAATGAGTATGATGAATGAGTAATTATAATTCTGTTTTTTTAGCATGAATAGAGATTGATAATTATTGTGTGGTTATGGTATTGTATAGTTTATGAACTAATTGATTCAGAGATGAAGTTGTGTTAGAAGTTGGGTGTGTTAAAGTAGGAATATAATTTGCTAAATGACTAAATTAATTTCCGGAAGCAATATCGATGAAACACATTCATTAAAATTATAAAAAATATTTTGTTGTTTCTAAATGTCAATCTAATAAATCAAAGGTGTCGTAGACATTTGATTTGGAATAGGTACTGTAGTATTGTTAATATTTAAGAGAGGGGATAATTGGTATTAAACCAAATACTCATGTTTTCATGATAGCTACTTTTTACGGTGCGAGAACGATCACTTTCTTTTACCGATCTTGAATGGTATACACTATAGTAGCTAGTTTCTAATAGCTTCATGTTGCAGTACAATGGGTGTAGTGAAGAAATTGACATGAGTTTGGTTAGACTTTATTAATAAATATTGCCACATAGTTCATGTTTTAGAAACTAGCCTATTACACAATATAATTAAAATTAACAAAAAGAAAACTAGTATACTAGAACTGATATGGCAGTGTGTAGTTCAGGCTGTGGGAGCAAGATTCACAGTATATTTATTGATTTAATTCCTAAATAGCTATATGAATAATTATCTGCGTCGCTACTATTGTTCGGTGGAAGTCGATATCCTATACATTAGTAAACCAATTCCAGCCTTACTAATATATTAAATAAATTCAGCCTTACTAATATATATTATTATATGGTTGGATGACCAATTAAATTAGGTGTCGGTTTATAATTAAAGTGATTATATCATGTTATAAATTGTGAAGTTTGGTAGATAATTTTAGTGATTTTTTTATGTGAACAGTATTGACACAAGAATGGTAATTCCAGTGGGAATTATGGTGAGTATATGGCTCACGTGTGATCATGGAGGATTGTATATTATGCACTAATGGTGATGTCTTGTGCATAATTGTATGTCATGCATTCATTTGTGTCATGTGGAGATGAGCTAGGTGGGAATCCGTGATGGGTGCCTAGTCTTGTCCGGACTCCATGTGGGAGTTGTGATGGAGATAAGTTGTAGTTCAGAGGAACGTATACGACTTATCCGGATTCCGACGGGAATCGGGTTCAATGAATGAACTGAATGGTTTGTGTTGGTACCGCATTCATGTTGTTGTATCAGTGAGTCACATTGCATATATAGATGTATATATATTTATATTTGGTTGTGAATCGAGTATGTCTTGTGTGTGATTTGTGAATATCTGTTTGGTGTGAATTACTACTCCTTAGCATGTGTTTTTCTACCGTTTAATTATTGAATGTAATTCTCACCCCTTTTATGTTGTTGTGTCTGTGCTCCTTGGGGAGTACAGATAACCAGGTACCTGAGTAGTGCTGGGATTTCGTGTTGCTGGATCGAGTCTTAGGAGTCGCTCTGATAGGTAACACGGGATGTGGGAATCATTATGTTTTACTTGTTTTATTTCGTTACGTATCTTGTTTTTCAGACGTGTATTGAACCACATGCTTTGTGGAGACTATTGTTGTTAAGGCCTTAGTGCCAAGGAAGCGAATTGAATTAAATATTCCGCTGTTTAATTTATTTATTTTTAGTAATAAAGTAACCGAAGTGACTTGAGACTTCATGGTTTTCATGAAATGTGACATCCTACGTATTCACTCTGAAAAATATTCGCGTTAATTTTATATATTTTATTAATGGGGATAGTAGGGTGTTACAATAGGTCGACCTACTTGATGTGTGGGTCGAACTAAATGAAGCAGATTAAAAAGTCAGTTAATTGTTCTTCAGATACGTCGACCTGAGGAGGTTCTGGGTTGACCTAATTGATTTTCATTTCATCAGGTCGACCTAGGTGGTTTGCTAAGTCGACCTAAATGAGGCAGACTTAAAAGACAATTTGATTCTTCAGTTTACGTCGACCTGGGTTGAAGGTAGGTCGACCTAAATGGACCAGAATCCTCCATGGAGTGTTTGCATTGGTCTAGGTCGACCTAGGCTTATGTTGAGTCGACCTGATGTGTTCAAACATGCCAAAACTTGTTTCTTCTTATGTCATTCACTTATTACTTTAAGTTTGTTCCACTTAGATGTTTGCCATGAATCAAAAACCATTGTTGAGTGTGTCTTGTACTTACATATTCCCCCTTTTTGATGTTGGAAAATATTGTTTGAATGATATAAGCTCCTCCATACTTCAACACGTAAGCTCCCCCGTACTCTCATATTACTCCCCCTTTGACAATATCAAAATGAAACACAGATGGTAATAGGATTTGGCACACTAAATTTACACACAGTATAATAATCATCAAAATGAAACATACTAGATTATAATAATCATAATTAAGATATGTAACAATTACCCATTTTGAGGTGAAGCACAATAAAGTGATATGATGACAAAATAGGCACAACAAGGTTATAGTCAAGATAAAAAAAGCGAACATAAGAAAGTGAGATCACATGCAATGCTATGAAATGATGTGATGTAATGTTCTCCTAATGTCTTCCTCTCCCATGGTAACGACCACCTCTTCCTCTTTGAAATCCTTGAGGATGATCCTCTTCGACTTGCTCGAGTAACTCAAGAACACTCCTGTTGAGAATGTTGAAATTTTTACTCATATTTGCATGATGATTGTTTGCCGTTTCCTCAAACCTATTTTGTCTTTCGGTAAGATTGGAGGCGAACGTTTCAAAGTCGCTTTTATGTTCTTGAGCTAGTCTCTGCAGATTCCCAAACTGGGTTTGTTACTCATCATATCGCTCTTGTTGGAGTTGTTGCATGCTTTCAAACTGTAGTTGTTGCGCATCGTATCGTTCTTGTTGGAGAAGTTGCATGTTTTCGAGCATAGTAATGATAACGGACTGATCAGGTTGTCGTGGAGCTGTATATCCCCAAGGAATTTCCTTTTCTTATTGTGACATATAGTTCCTATTTGGATTGTCATATTGAGGAGCATCCTTCATTTCATGATCATCAGCTTCTTCTTCTTCATTTTCTTCTTGTGCACAGAATTCAGCCGGATCATCATAGTTATAGATGATCTTTCCTGTCCCCTTTTGAATTAGGTAATAGGCTTTCTTCATTGGGTCCCAGTGGTATCCCATAAGGGTCAATATGGTCTGTGAGAATTCTTGAGGTGGTTTGATTCTGATGTATGTTAGCCCATCAACGATCAGACAGAAATGATTCACAATTTTCTGGATGATAGATCCATAGCATAGAGCAGTTGTTTTCTGCTTGACTTCAAAGAACTTGTTAGCCAGAAAGTGTAGCCAGTGAACACGAGTCTTGTTTTCAAGCAAATACATTAAAATTACTTCATTCCTTTCAATTCTAGAGTAGCCACCCGAACGTGGTCGAATGATACGAGATATAACCCAATTGAGGAGATGCCCTGCGGTGATTGATTCATTTGGTTTGTCAAGAACTGTTGGGTCCTTGAGAATTGAGCGCATCTAAGCTATATGATAATAATTCGCAGGAAATGCACCATCCATTATACGTACTTCATCATCTGTCATAGTAAGGTCATGTAAGCTATATGATCATAATTCGCAGGAAATGCACCATCCGTTATACGTACTTCATCATCTGTCATAATAAGGCCAAAGATACTCATCCAAACTGGTTTATCAACAAAATGGGAGTGTGAGCCCATATTAAATCGAAATGCGCAACCATTGACTTTCTGTAGACCAACATAGAATGCACGAACTACATCTTCATTATATTCGGTGTCACATTCTAATAGTGGACCAATATTCTGATGTTGAATTACACTGGTGATTTCTGGAATATTCATTTTGTCGGCTACCTTAGGGTAATATACATACTGTTTAATGATCTTCCTTTTTAGATGATATTTCTCAAATTCATCCCTACAATCCAGATGAACTAGGGCAAGAGAACTTACCGGTCGAGAAGCTGACCCAGACGCTATCTCCTTTCCTTTTCTTAACTTGGGAGGCATGATGTTGAGATAGATGAAGTAGATATCTTGAAGAAAACTGAAGTTGGATGAGAATTTGTGAGATGTGATGACAAGAGAGATTAGGGTTGCCGTAGGTGTGTTGTTGTTGAGGGAGAGAATGATATGATATGAATGAATGAGGGCAAATGGACATGGGCCGGGTCGACCTAAAAGCCCAATTTTGGGAATTTAGTTCCCGATGCGTCGACCTAAGGATTGGTTGCGTCGACCTAAAAGAAGCAGAGGGCTTATCTTTTAATTTTCATCTGTAGCAACCTACCCTAATAATTAAAGGTTTTAGAGTCGCCACCTATTCTACTAGGGCGAATAGGAAACCCCACGCAGTTAAGAGATCGGGGTAAGATACTATATTCAGGTCGAGGGAAGGTATTAGGCACCCTCAACCCTTTCCTAAGGTTTGCATTTTTAGGTAAAGGTTTGTGGCTAAAATAATGAAAGGTGACAGAAAGTTAATAGGGTTTAAAAGGCAAAATTTGAACCTGATTAGAGTTTTGAGGAGGGGGACTCGCCTTGTTGCCAAGTGCCTACGTATCTTCTTAGGGAGAATCAGAGTCAACGTAGTTCGGGTAAAGGGTTGTACGCCTTAGAATTTGATATGTAACTGTTTTGAAGGCTTTTTGAATTGCCTTATCGAAGTGATGATAATCCGTAGTTTGATATTCGTGGTTTTGAAAAATGTTTTAAGATTGGGCGTACAACCCTGATTTTTTTAATATGCACTATTAATCGCAATGATCAATAGGTTTGATCACCATAATTAATAGATTAATAAGGTATTATTACCAATTCTAATCGATAGGTTCGATTATCACTAATAGCAAATAAATATATTTTTTAGAATTTAATTACTTAAATTTCATCGTTCCAGCTTTTTGTATTGCTTTAAGAACGTAGTAGCGAGGTCGTTCCAGCTTCGGATATGTGCCTTTTCTAGTTGCATATACCAGTCGACAGATGCCCCACTCAGACTGTCTTGGAAGAAATGCATCATCAGCTTTTGATCATGGGCGTAAGCAGCCATTTTCCTGACATACATGCGTAGATGATTTCTTGGGCATGTGAGTCCTTTGTACTTTTCAAAGTTGGGCACTTTGAACTTATGGGGAATAGTCAAGTCTGGTACCAAGCTCATCTTGTAGGTATCTACGTCAAAGACGTCATACCCTTCTACTGCCTTTACCTTTTCTTCCAGCGCCTTGATTTGTCCGCTATTCCTAGAATTCTCTTCGGAGTCAGGGTTAGCTTGCTTATATTGAGGCGCCTGATTTGTATCATCCACGTCCCCATATTGTAAGTCCAAGTAGTCATCATCCTTAGGAGGATTGTTGATAGGGATGCGAACTGTGCGGGGTGCTCCCTCCTTCTGAGTAGTAGGAATAAACCCTTCATGAGAGGCTTCTCCCTCTTCATGGGTTCTGATAACCCTCTTGGAGGAGTGGCATTTGCTTTGTGAGGGTCACTGCCTCGAACGTATCCCAACAATGGGTTGCCATTATCCGGTATTTCCTCATACTGATCCTGGACTTCCATAGCATTTTCCTGTCTGTCCCTGAGATCCTTCATGAAACTCAGCATTTGAGTCATTCCTCGCTTAATCTCCTCCACAGTACCTTTCAGTTTGGTTACTTCTTCGCGGAGGGCGGCTTGATTCTGCTCTAGTTGTTCCATTGCTTTCTTCTTCAGAGACCGGGTTTGATATGGCGGTATGATTGCTTGGTTATCTTCTCCAATGGCGTGACAGGAGATAAAGACAGTTTTCCTTTTCTTAATGCTTTGTAAAATAAATATGGTATGCATGCTATGAATGTTATGCTTATGCTATGTTCATGTCTTATCCATATTATTATAATATATTTATTTTATTATACTTTTTTTAATCTTTTTGGTGAATGTTATAGGAACAATGAGTAATGCAGAAATAAACACACTTTATTAATTGAAAAACTTGAAAAGGAAATACCAATTCATCGTTGGTTTACAAATAGAAATAGAAACTGAAAATTAAATACCCAAAAATAAATGCAACAAGGAAATAATAAAATCTAAGAACGCCTTTGGATATCCGCTTTGAATTTGTCCACCATCTCTCTACAAAGCTCCATGAATTCCTTTACCATCTCGGGAAGAATGACGGGAGAAGACTCCGCTCTTTCTAAACTCTTCGGGATGTCTTGGATTAAGTCATTGCACAAGAAGACTAGCTTATCATAATTATCGCGACATTTTTCATAATCTTCAAGCATCTTAGGAACCATGCTCACATGCTCACTTGCCATAGAAACAATTGTGTATTGCCTCCTCCAATAATCCCTTTCATCCCTTGTTTCCTCAAATATCTCTCTTTGCCTTACAAAGACTTGCCTAAGTGCGGCCAAAGTTAGGAGTGCTCTATTGTGCTCATTGGTGCGCTGTAAAAGTGCTTCTTCCGCGGTCAATCTTCTTGTGCGCTCTTCTTGTCCAAATTTGCGAGCTTCTTGAAGATCATACTTAAGGTCCCTTATTTCCACTTCTTGATCCTTAATCCTATCAGTTAATTCAAAGACTACGGTTTCTAAATTTTTCTCGGATTCTGCTTTGTCACAGGAAGCTTTCTCATAATACCTTCTCCACTTTGCAATTTCCACATTTGTTTGCTCTAACCTTTCATTATGTGATACTAATTTGAAATTAGCACTTAGGACACCTTCCGTTCCACGCTTTCTTTTACCCCTTTGTCTATCATTCTCTTCCTTAATTGCTTGAAGCTCCTGGTTCTTCTCTTTAAGGTCGAAGCGTAGGTGGCTCTTTTTATTGGAAAGTCGATGTATGTCAAGCTCTAATTTTTCTTTTTCCTTTCGGGACACCTCTAGGGCAGCCCTAATCCCTTCTATCTCTTCGATGGATAGAGGAACAGGATTAGGAGAATCAGGCTTGTATGCGGGATCCACAACAAAGGGAAGCAAAATCTTTCCAACTCTTTCTTGAACCCATTTAGTGTAAGGTTCTTTAGAAATAACATTCTTTAGCCCAAAGTCCTTTGTTTGAACATGCTTCCAAGCTTGAATTACCTTCTTCAATGTTCTTGGTTCCCTCTTCCCATTTTCATGCAAAATTAATTCTTCTACTTGTTGTTTGGAAGGCTCACAATCCCTAGAATGGCCCAATTGGCGCAATGCTAAAACAAGGTTATAATTAATGCATCCTAAAGTTCTCATTAAAGGCACGTTGTTGAATTCTCCACATTTGTAAATAATCTTATCAGAATTTAATTTCCTTGCATACCAGAAGATAGAATCTGCTTTGAGAGCCCTTAATTTTTGAGACCAATGATATCTAGTCAAATCTTTGATCAAACAACTAGCCTTATAAAGATGAGAAGTCAACCAAGAGTATAATAAGTGAACACAACAAAATAGCATCCCCCTTTTCTTTTCACACCGAGTATGGATGGCCTAGTAAATATTAGCAAGGATGGTGGGAGTTGGATCTTTATTAAAAATCCTAAAAGATGTGAAAGCATGAATCACAGCAGGATCAATATAATCAACATTTTTAGGTAACAAAACAACACCAAAAATTAGGAGAGCCAGAAAATGTCCACAAGTGCCCCATTGTTTCTTTTGAGCATAACTCAAAGCTTGAGTTTCTAAGTAAGATCTTTTGATCCCATGTACATCACCATCAGTTTTATAATTAGATTTCAAATCTGTAGCGATACTCCCAAAGCTTTTGCCAAATCTGAAAAGTCAACTTCTTTACCAACTCCTGTGTAGAATTCCTTTTTAGTCCTTGAAAACCCTAGCATGGCATCCATCTCCTCCAAAGTTGGAGCCAATTGAAAATCCTGAAAAGTAAAACACCTAAGCGGCGGATCATAGAATTGAACCAAAGCGGTGATAGCTTCCTCTTGAACTTTTACCCTTAGCAAATCCAAGATGTTTCCATAGCGGACCACAAACCTATCCGAAGCACTTGATGGCAATTTTTCCTTGATTATTTTTAGTTTCTTGATGTCTGGAGTAGAAACAACAAAGTGGATAATGGACTTCTTAGTACTCATCTTTCCTGAACATTCACCAATAAAATTTTTTTTTATTTTTTTATTTTTTTCTGTGGATAAGACATGATAAAATGCATATGATGAATGATGCATGCAAACATAAAAAAAATAAACAAATAATAAACAACACATATTTAGCATATAATCACATAGGCCCTAGGTTCATAGGTTCGACGTAACGACTCTAGGGAGCCTACCCTTCCCATGGGTATGTTCTAGAAGGTCTCATGGGGCCGTTCGTAGCCTCCGAGACTCTTTGTCTCTTTGGATTTTAGGGGTAGGTTCTCGGAGAGATCAGCCAAATACCCAGTCCTGCCCTCAACAAAGTCAAGCCTCGTTGTAGACATTTCCGGATATTCAACCCACTCCGAGTGGAGTTATCAATAAGACTCGTAGGCGATTCAAGTCCCCCCTGGTCTTAAGGATAACTCCCACACTTAGGTTTTACCACAATTAAATAACCCAACAATGCAAATATAATATAACAATTAGGCAGTTAAATACAAATATATTAACATAAACAATTAAATATTTTTAGGCAAAAAATAAATAAATAAACAAATTAAATATAAAAACAATCAAAAACCCTAAAAATGGCAAATTAGCCAAACCATAAAAATTTTCCAAAACCTAAACCCTGCCAAAACCTATAGGAGCATAGTATTTCACCATTAAGTGTATTCCCCAGCAGAGTCGCCAGCTGTAGCAACCTGCCCTAAAAATTAAAGGTTTTAGAGTCGCCACCTATTCTACCAGGGAGAATAGGAAACCCCACGCAGTTAAGAGATCGGGGTAAGATACTATATTCAGGTCGAGGGAAGGTATTAGGCACCCTCAACCCTTTCCTAAGGTTTGCATTTCTAGGTAAAGGTTTGTGGCTAAAATAAAGAAAGGTGACAGAAAGTTAATAGGGTTTAAAAGGAAAAGTTTGAACCTGATTAGAGTTTTGAGGAGGGGGACTCGCCTTGTTGCCAAGTGCCTACGTATCTCCTTAGGGAGAATCAGAGTCAACGTAGTTCGGGTAAAGGGTTGTACGCCTTAGAATTTGATATGTAACTGTTTTGAAGGCTTTTTGATTTGCCTTATCGAAGTGATGATAATCCGTAGTTTGATATTCGTGGTTTTGAAAAGTGTTTTAAGATTGGGCGTAAAACCCTGATTTTTTTAATATGCACTATTAATCGGAATGATCAATAGGTTGATCACCATAATTAATAGATTAATAGGGTATTGTTACCAATTCTAATCGATAGGTTCGATTATCACTAATAGCAAATAAATTTATTTTTTAGAATTTAATTACTTAAATTTCATCGTTATCCCTCATAATCGATAGATTCGATTATAAATAATAACGAATTTTTTTAGAGAAAAATAGGCTAATCATCGCAACCAATAAGATGGTTGAAAGCCTTTAGCCAAATAAAACTTATTTTTATTATACCTAATCAAATATTCAAATAATCGATTTTTACCCATCTCGACAAATAGATTTAGTCGGAACGAATAATAAATTTAATTTTAACAATTATAATATTTTAATTTGATAAAAATAATTTAGATTTATAAATATATAAACATTAAAAAGTTAATTAAATCAATATTTAAATAATTAAAATAAATAAGAAAATTGGAGGTTTTTATTTAGTATGGCAGATTTGAGGGTTCATGGTATAAGGACTAATCTTGGGACATTGGATCTAGAGGGTGTTGGCAATTCAATGGCCAGATCAGAGGGTACATGGTGGGATATAAGACCCTGGGTGCATGGGATCAAGTAATGCAGTTTATTGGAAAAAAAATTATACAAAGGGCCAGGGATCGAACCCTGGACCCTTGGGTAACCAGCGAACACACATACCAACCCAACCTCAAACGCAGCGTGTCATATGAACGCACCCAAATAATTATATAAAAAAAACAACAAAACCTAAGAAACGCGCGCGAATATTTAAATTGGCGAACCAGATGAGGCCACCTCATCATCTTCCCAACACATACCTTTAAAATCCAGCATATTTTGCTACGATTTTGCTACGGATTTGTTCGTAGCAACTTCAACCTGCAATTCACGACCCACGCGAATAAATGTTTCGCGACCAGCCTATCCTCTTCGTCCAAACCCTACGAACCCAATCATGCCCTCGGTTTAGTCTAATTTCACCCCTAGCAAAAAGCCCTAAATTAAGACTTGGAACCCTAACTCGGCTCCAATGGCGAAACATGTTCTAAGCACATAAACTTCAATTAATTAACCCAGAAACATTCACAGCATTAAGACCAGTCAGAATATACAATTAAAAACCTATGAGGATGCATGAATTACTCTAATCGATCCAAGTTTCAGAATGATACAGGGAATCTTTTGCAACCTTTCAATCTTCTTGCAATGACCTTATTCTCCCAAACCGAATTTGAGTTTTGGATGAATTTCCTTGTTCTTGGCTATGCGCTTCTGACAAGAATTTTCAACCCTTACTCAATTGCTTTGTGTTATATATTTATAGGGGAACAATTTAGGTCAACAAAACAGTCCAAAGGCCTTTTGAATCCAATCTTGCAATCTTTAGAAATTTGATTTAAAACTTGAATGGAAACCTTCTAATTTTGTCCAATCTTGCATTGATCTTTTTTCCAATCATTGTAGCACGAAATTATATTGCCAATTTTTCATAAATGTTGATTGGAATTGGTCAATATAATTTCCTAAATCCAATCTTTGATTTTTCTTTCAATTATATCACTTTAAATCACTTTTTTAATGAAATAAAATTATATAAAATCAAATAAAAATGTTAAAATTCCTGGCAAATGATTTTGATAACTTGGGTAGCTTGTGGACCAAGATTAAGTCATAAAAGGTTAGGCCCATTTGCAAAAAGTTCCAATTTGAACCTCTTTTATTTCACATTTTGCCCCCAAAATTGCCCAACTTTGACAAGGCATATCTCTCTCAATTTTTAAGATATGAAGGAGTTCTAGTACTTTTTGGAAACCTCAAGATGTCCTTTATGAAGGATAGAAGAATACTTAGAAAGGGGGATTTGAATAAGTGTAGTCTAAAAACTTGAACGATAAAAACAATTTGCACAGTTATTTTTATCCTGGTTCGTTGTTAACTAAACTACTCCAGTCCACCCCCACAGAGTGATTTACCTCACCTGAGGATTTAATCCACTAATCGCAACAGATTACAATGGTTTTCCACTTAGTCCGCAACTAAGTCTTCTAGAGTATCCTGATCATAACCTGATCACTCCAGGAACAATTGCTTAGACACAAGCTAAGACTTTCTAAAGTATCCTGACCACCACGTGATCACTCTAGTTACAACTGCTTAGACACAAGCTAAGACTTCCTAGAGTATCCTGATCAACACTTGATCACTCTAGTTACTTACAAATTAATGTAATCAATTCTAAGAGTATTACAATGCTTCTGAAAAGCTATAATCACAACAGTGATATTTCTCTTAAAGTTTAAGCTTAATCTCACTAATATATTACAACAGCAATGTAGTGAGCTTTGATGAAGATGAAGTTTCTGAGCTTTGGGTTGAGCAGCGTTTCAGCAAGTTTTTCAGGATAAGTTCGTTCAGAATTGGTTAACCTTGCTTCTCATCAGAACTTCATATTTATAGGCACTTGAGAAGATGACCGTTGGGAGCATTTAATGCTTTGCGTATTCCGTACAGCATCGCATTTGATGTTATACGCTTTTGTCAACTACCTCGAGCCTTGTTCACGATGTGTCTACTGACGTTGCCTTTAATAGCTTCTAACGTTCCTTTTGTCAGTCAGCGTAGCCTGCCATCTTGTACTTGATTCTGATCTGATGTTTGTGTATACGACGTTTGAATATCATCAGAGTCAAACAGCTTGGTGCAAAGCATCTTCTTGTCTTTTGACCTTGAAGTGCTTCTGAGCGTGATACCATGAGAACTTCAGTGCTTCTGCTTCTGATCTCAAGTTCTTCTGATGCTTCCATAGACCCATGTTCTGATTCTGCTTTGACCATCTTCTGATGTCTTGCCAGACCATGTTCTGATGTTGCATGTTGAACCTTCTGAGTCAAAGCTTCTGAGCGCTGATTTGTGCATACTCTTTATATATTTACTGAAAGGGAAATTGCACTGTATTAGAGTACCACATTATCTCACACAAAATTCATATCCTTGTTATCATCAAAACTAAGAATATTGATCAGAACAAATCTTGTTCTAACAATCTCCCCCTTTTTGATGATGACAAAAACATATATAAATGATATGAATTTGCGATCAGAAAGAGCAGACGGCTAAAGACAATTACACAGCTAAAGCATAAGCATGTGAATATGTCTCCCCCTGAGATTTACAATCTCCCCCTGAGATAGATAATCTCCCCCTGAAATAAATACTAGAAGAATAATAAAAGACTTCCCTGAGTATTTCAGTAGAGACGTTCACAGTGCTTGATCTTCAGAGCATTCATGGCTTCTGATTCCTGCTTCCATCGGACAGCTTCAGAACTTGAATTTCTTTGATCTTCAGAACATTCACAGCTTCTGATTCCTGCTTCCGTCGGACAGCTTCAGAACTTGAATTTCTTTGATCTTCAGAACATTCACAGCTTCTGATTCTTGCTTCCATCAGGACAACTTCAGAGCTTGAATTTCTTCTTACATCACTTCATGCTAGATTGTATCAGAACATTGTTGAATGTACCAGAGCATCATCAGAGCATCTCTACATCCTAAAATGTTACAGAACAACGCTAAACGACAAAAGTCAGCATGAATGAGTCAGAACATAGAATATGTTTCAGAACACATAATATGTATCAGAGCCATATTAAATGTATCAGAACAAATAGACATAATGTTTCAGATCATATTCTATCATCAGAATATCTGAACATTCTTCCTTCTTGCTTCTGATCCCGAAGCTTCAAAGCACTCAGCTTGCTTCAAGAATCCAAGAGCTTGATTCATCTTGTTGCTTCTTATGTTGATCTTGAATCTTCAATTCCTGCAACAACACAACTTAAAGCATAGAACTTTGCAAGTTCTGTTAGTAAAGCAACTGATTAAATCAAATCATTTATCACATATTTTCTCCCCATTTTTGTCATAGCATCAAAAACATAAAAGATTCAAAAAGAGACGCATGGAAGAAAAATATAATTGTCATTGAAGCTCAAAAAGACAGAAGTACAGAAGTACAAGAAGATAAGGAAGAGAAGATGCACAAAACAGATGCAGCAAAGCAAAAGATGAAAACAAAACAATTAAGACTCAATCTAGGATGACCCTAGCTTCGACAAGATCTTGGCCAGCATATCTTGAACCCCCATTGTTGTCTCATTCTGCCTCTCCATGAAAGCTCTAAACTCATCATTGACTGAGCTTTGCTCATCCTGGTTCTTCTGAATAACTTCCAGAGTTCTTGCGAGACGGGAAGGTTCATCAGAAGAAGCTTCACAGCTTCTATCCACAGGGATGACATTGTGATCTGTAGCTTCCATTGATAGATCATTTGCAGGTTTTTCCTTAATAGGAACTGTTTCAGCAGCATGATCTTCTACATCTGCTTCTTGCATAGAAGCATCTTCATATGCTGCAGCCGGAATCTCAGAATCTCCATTCTACAGTGCCTGAAGAATGGCAGCTAGATTCCTAGGGGCAGAAGGACCTTCAACTTCTGGCGGGTCAACAACTTCCGGAATGACCAAGCTTGGGTCTTTCTTAGAAGGGTTTTCCCTCAAAAAGTCAAAGAGAGTCTTGAAATCCCCAAGTAGAACAGGATATTGAGGTATCCAGACCACAATCTCCCTGCAAGGGTTAGCTTCCAATGCAGCAGCAAGTCTTGCTTCCTCCATTTCATCCACAAACTGCTTCTCGTCAGCAGCAACACAATTTATGAGAGGATGGTAGTATATACCATTATCACCCTCCAGAAGGTAACCAGGGTAACCAGGGGCAGCAGCCACTAGTCTCTTCTGTACTCCCATTGCTCCTACTTGAAAATCCTGGCGAAAGCTTCTTCAGAGATTTCTTGTAGAAACATCATCCAGACCATTTAGGAAGGCATCCTTCAGAAGGTCTAAACTGCTAATCACCTCATGTCTGAACAGTTCCAGGTAGGCATAGGGTTCAGGTTCAGGTGGATTGAAGGTGAATTTGTAGTCAGGGTAGAGAAGGCAGTAGGGTTTGGATTTTCTGATAGGTAAGGGATGGGATAAAGAAGGTGGAGGTGCGGTGGATGAGGAAGAAGGGATATCTGAGAGAATGATTGATGAGGATGGAGTATTTGTAAAGGGGATTGGTGAGAAAGATTTATCAGAAGGAGTTGGGGGAAGAATACTTAGAGGTGTGGGGTTTAGAATGGGAGAGGAAAGAGATGATGGAGAAGGATTTGGTAAAGTGAAGTTTACTTTTGGTTCAGATAGAGGTGATTGGAGAGAAGGTTTAGGGACAGAAGGAGGTGGAAGGAGTCTCTGATTGGAGAGAAGAAGCATGTGAAGATCTGGTTCTGTGAAAGGAGTCTCTGATCCTTTTCTCCCTGCGTTCAGCAGAGTCCACCTTGTCAGGGTCATAGGTGACCCTCAGCTTCTTGGCTTTCTTAGCCTCATCTTCTCGGGCCTTTCTTTTTAGCCTTGCCTGTTGTTCCTTCTGATCCTTCTTCAGAAGATCAGCTTTGGACAGAAGTACTCTGCCACGGATCCAAGCAGGATCAATATCTGATTGCTTCCTAACACAATCTTCCAGGTAAAGCTTGACAACCTGATGAAGTTCATTATGAAACAAAGAGACAAAACCTTCAACAGCAACTCTTCTTGACAGAATGTCAGGAAAGCTTGTGCACACAGAAGATACATTCTGGATGAGCTCTAGTCTGAACAAATCCACACCATTGAAGATGGGACCTTGAACTACTCCAAGAAAATGGGACGCATCAAGTGTTCTGATGGAGTCCAGCAATTTGCTTTCAATCAGAATGTCTGAAATCATTCTTCCGAAAGGAATAATCTTTCTAGGAATATGAGGGTACTTCGCTCTTTCATCTTCTCTTGATTCAACTATAGAAGTCTTCAGATTCTCAAATAGAATGTGAGAGATGTTGAGTTCTATCTTTCTGCCAATGCAGAAGAGAGTGTACTTGTGATCCGGACTGATGTAGGTGGAGGGAGAGAGCATCTTCTTTTTGTGGTGAAGAGAACCCAGAATAATCTCAGCCCATACTTGATAAAACGGCCTCAAAGTACCCGTTTTGTGAGAATCAGCTCCGATGGCAAGAGAGATTTGATTTTCAACTTGATGCCAGTTAACCATTCCAGGTCGAAAGCCGGACCAACCTTCTTCATCATTCAGATTGTACAGCTTCCTGATGAGTTTTTCAGTAATAACCACTTCATGCCCTAGTACGAAGGAAATTATAGCAGTTGGGGTAACCGTTGCATGTACCCAGAAGTCCTTCACAAGTTCAGGATAAATTGGTCCAACCAGTCTATCAAGATATTTCGACCATCCTTGCTCCAATATTCTAACGTCACACAGAAAACCATTTGCTCTAAGATTGTCGAAGTCCACAGCACATTCACAAAGAACTTCCAGTTCGTCCGTGGGAATCATGCAAGTTTTCAAAGGAGCATACCCATATTTGCGTAGAAGAATCTGTGTTGAAGTGAGACTTTCTGCTGGGTTTGATGAACTTGAAGATGAGTTCATGATGATTATGCTTTGAGATCAAATCAGAAACTAGGGTTTGAAAACAAGTGCAACGAAAGAGATACACAAAAGAGAGAGAGAGAGAGAAAAGGAAGAAATGAAGATGAAGCGGGTTATTTAAACGATTTAAAAAAATTAAAATAAAGAGAAAAGAAAAAACTATTTTGAAAGAAATTGATTTAAAAAATCATTATGCATTTTGTCGCGGGGAAAAAAATCAATCGGGGATGAGACACCGGATGCCTTCTTTGGGCTTGGGCTCAAGAAAATGATTTTTGTTTTTTCGACAAAACTTTTTATTGTTTCTAAAGTAGGAAAAGGAAAAAAGCTGCAATAACCTTAAAAGTGGGGGGAGAGATCTTTGGGTAAAAGGGTTGGTTATACGAAGGGAAGGTATTAGCACCCAACGTATCTATAGTACTCAATAGGTTTCTTTGTTATGTCCATTTCATTCTATGCTATTGGGGTTCTGTTGTGAGATAGGTGGGAAACTAAGGTGTTTGTTTGATTATGCTCGTAAAGATCATCGCAATCTTCTGCATACATATCCCTTAGAGGGAATCAAAGCAACTGTAGCTCGGGTCTACGGGTACTAAGGTTTGAATGGTTTGAGGGAGAAGTTTTGCTCGCCAAGGATACGACCTTGTGCCTACGTATTCTCAAAGGGATGTTGAGAAAGTCAGAGCAATCGTAGTTCCCACTTATGCAAAGGAAAAGAGACAAATGTCATCTAAATGTTCGATGTATCTAATCTATATCATCACATACATCTGTTTGATTTTGTTTGAAATCTTTTCATTATAAGCCCTGGGCTGTGCCACTTATGGCGCTTAGAATGATAAAGATGTTTTTTGTTTAGCCAGCCTTGTGGCAAAAACAAGTTTGATTAGCCAGCCTTGTGGCAAAAAATTTCAATGAAGTCAGCCTTGTGACAAAAAGTTTTGATTAATCAGCCAGCCTTGTGGCAAAAGTTTCGACGAAGCCAGCCTTGTGGCAAACTCTTTGATTAATTAGCCAGCCTGGTGGTAAAAAGGTTTGATTGATTAGCCAGCCTTTTGGCAAAAGAGAAATTTGATTGATTGATTGTTTGTGATGATATAGAAGAGATACTCCTATCATAGAGATGATAAATGTCTAATCTCCTAGGGTATTTGTTTTGGATATTGGGGATGCTTATAAGAAGCCCGTGGGTCCTTGTACGAAGCCCAAGAGGAGGATATCCGAGGGACCTTGCATTGTAAGCCCAAGAGGAGGCTATGGGAGGGACAATCGAGGGTCCTTGCATTGTAAGCCCAAGAGGAGGCTATGGGAGGGACAAGTCGTTGTACGAAGCCCAAGAGGAGGCATGGTATAGTTGGTTTGAGCTCTTAGAGCGATTTCACCGGGAAACCATGCTCTATGTCCTAACCTAAACTAAGGGAGATTCTTTGCACGAAGCCCAATAGGAGGCTATGGGGAACCTAGTGTTGTACTAAGTTGAACAAGTATATATAACACGATCACAAATATGAACAAGTACGAACAAATATGAACAAGTACATGAACAAATATGAACAAATATGAACAGTTATATATAACAAGGTGTGTGTATACAATGGAGTTTATGAAGGAAATATACCTGTAAGGATGATCCGTTTGTATACACGGGGCTCGGGACTTATACTCGGGGAGAGGCCCATTGAGTTTATTCAGAAGCTATGTAAACAAGTATTCACAAAAGGGCTTGGGACTTATACCTACATGGAGGCCCATGTTTTTTCAAAAGCTATGTAAACAAGTATTTACAAAAGGTCTCGGGACTTATACCTACATGGAGGCCCATGGTATTTTTGGGAAGATTTAAAGAAAACCTTCATTTTTGATATGTTATTCGAGGTTAAAAATCAAATTGATCGAGGTATGTACAAAAAGGTGTATGTACAATGAAATACCTAATTTCATGTAGGGGAATGGGACTTATACCTATGTGGAGGCCCATGTTTTATTTTATAAAACATGGTTGATTATTTTGTTAAAAACGCGATGTTTCGTCGTTTGAAAAGTTGTTTGAAAGTATTGAAAGAAGTTTTTAAAGAAAAACTGTACAAAGAAAAAGGAATGGGACTTATACTCTCTAATATTCGAGAGGCCCATGTTTTATTTTATAAAACATGGTTGTTTTGAAAATCAATTGATCAATCCAAAAAGGTTTAATCAAGAGTTTTTTGAAAAGAAAACCAAAAAGAAAAGGTTTATTGTTTTGAAAAACTTTGATCGTTTGTTTTTGACCTAATAAAAATATATCGAAAAGAAAATATTTTTGGGTTTTTTTGACTTAATCATAAAATATATATATATATTAAATGACAAGTGTGCAAAAAATCATCTCAAAATGAGAAGTTTTGATTGTTTTTGAAATTGTTTGAAGTTTTGAAGAAAAATTAAGGTTTTTAGTGATAAAAAGAAGATTTTGGCCTTGGAAGGGTTTGAACCCATGACTTGAGTTTGAAAGGTGAAAAATAATACCACTGGGCCACCTGCGTGGCTCAGTTATATTATACCTTCATTTGTTTTTATTTGGAGAAAAGTTTGTAATAACAGTTTTGAAAAACAAGTGAAAATGAGAGTTTTGAGAAAATATTGAAAAAAATGGTCCCAGGGGGACTCGAACCTGGGACCTTGAAGCGAGTGAGAGACTTAGAGGCAAGCTGGCAACCGCTGGGGCAGTGATACATCCATTATCCTAACTCATTTCATTTTATTATATAATAAACAGAAATTTGAATTTTTTGAAATTCCCACTTCATCTTCAACCTCAAGACAAACATCCATGGTTGATTTCGGGTTTCTTTGTTTCTCAACCAATTTGAAAAATATAAAAAGCAAACTTGTTCAAATTTTCACCACGAATTCAACCATGTCAATTATTATAATTATAAATCAAAGATGAAGGAGAATTTTGAGAAATCCTAATTGAAAACCTAACTAAAAAAACTCATGTATCTCATGGCACGATTGATTTTGATTGGAATTGAGGATTCAGAAAGCTTGAGTAACATGATATCTACACCTTCCTTTTCAAAATTTATGTTAAAGAGGCGTGTATTAGGATATCAAAGATTTGAAAACTTACCTCTTTATGTGAAAAACCAGTTCGTGTTTGAGGACTTCCAAGTGCAAAGTAACAATCAAAAAAGCTTACCTGGACCTCACTGAGTGTGCTCCAACTCTTGGCTTGCTTTGAAACTCTTTGATTCTCTCCAACCAAGTCAAGTTGCAGCCACTGTTTTTTTTAATGGAGGACGAAGATAATGATGTTACAGTAGTTATTATAAGGTTTGTCTCAACTCTAATTGATGTATGGAAGGTGTTGGAAGTGTTAGTTTTGGCTATGCAAGAGTGGTTTTTGGTTTTGGAAGTTAAGGCTCAATTTTATGCAACAATGGAGTTTTTGTGAGAATTTCGGTTTGGGCTGTGTTTATGATGATTCAAGGATTCAAACAACTTCTAAATGGTGTTTAGAAAGTGCTTGAATGACACCAACAATTAGAGCTTCCAAGGTTTGGAAGTTGGAGCTCTAACTCCCTTGAAAAAAGAAGAAAACTTGTAAAATGAGAGAATGAGAGAAAGCAAGTCTTGGCAAGCTTTGGTGTGATTTGCAATGAAGTGAGGCCTTCTATTTATAGGCAAAGATTCTGAATTGGATTGCTTGCAAATTGAAAACGCCATGATGAATTTTGTGGAAAAAAATGGCATGGAATCTTTTTTTTCAATGATTACAAAGCTTAACCATGGTTAGAATTTCCAATGATTCTTATCTTCTTCAAATCTCATCTCAAATGATAATATATATTGCATTGATTACTTATTGATGTCATTGCTGGCATCATAAGTCCATAAAGTATAAGAACTTTGTGAGAAAATGGTGAAAATTCAAGCATAATGGTCACTAATGTCAAAATTCAAAACCATGGCTACACTCCATATTTTTTCATGCTCTTGGACATTTTGGAAAGCTCTTGTTATGTACTTCAAATCCCTAGTTGAAAGTTTCTTCAAGACCTTTAAGGAAATGGGTGAAAAAGATCCATGAACTTTGAAGAAAGTGAGATTTTAAGTGCATTTTTCAAAAAATACCAACTTTGAAGCTCCATATCTCTTAAATGGTTGATCTTTTGGAAAAACATTTTATGTAACAAATTTGTTTAATGGATCAAAATCTACAACTTTCATGTTGGAAGTTTTTTTCAGTTTGTAGGTGAAATTTTGAGTTATTCCCTTCCAAAGTTTGGAAATAACCATTGAAAAACACTTAAAAATTTTCTAAGAAAAGTCAAACTTTTGACTTTTTGATTCTTGATTGATTTTCTTGATTTTCCTTGATCAAATGACTTCATATATAATATATTGATGATTTGAAACTTCAAAAGTCATGGTTGAAAAAAATTTCCAAAAAGTCAATGGTGATCTTGTACAGTTGACTTTTTAAGACGAATCGCGTTTCTGGAGATTTCAACTGAACCAAGCTATCCTTACCAAATGAATGGTATGAATGGATCATGTTGAGTTATTGGAGGACCTTGAGCCATGGTTTAAGTTGTGGCACCATGTTCTGATTAAAAAGTCAGTGGTTCAGGTGAATTTGGTCAAAAACCCTAATTGTCGACCTGATGAAATTGATGACTGTGGATCTTGAATTGAGATGTAATTTCCATTGGATATTGTCATAAGGATTATTTGAAGATGATTGAAACCTTTGAGTGATCTCCTGGAGCTTTTTAGGGTTTCCCAAATGTGATCCCTGATTTCAGTCCCTCATAGTTAAAAAACCCTAATCTGATGATTTGAAATTTCACTGTTGATCAGTCCCTGCGTAGGGGATGTCTTGAGCCAATAGATTAGGTCAAAATTATGTACTTGGGGTCTTGAGGTCATGTCTCAAGTCATTAGGTCAAATCCTGAGCAAAAGTCAGGGGTATGCTATCTTTAGTCAAAATCCTAATCTGATTGATTCAAAGTCTCTGAGCTTGTTGAAATGAATCTTTGAGGACCAAATTTTGATTGTTGATGAAGGTGATTCATTTGAGATGAAGGGAGAACAAAACCCTAATTGACTGTTACTTGTACTGATGAGTGATTTCTTGATTAAATCCTGCTGAGTCACAAGTAACAAACACAAGCTATGCAATTTGTTAGAGATGCAAATGATGCATATGCAAATGATATGAGGTGGTATCTTAGGTCAAAAATTGGGGTATGAAACATTTAATGAGAAATGACATTAGGAGAGAGAACATGGTAAATGAAATGATTTAACACAGTTACCTAGGTCGGCGTCTTTTCAACTGCACGCTTTGTACTGACCGTACGGACACGCGTTCAATTTGAGATACTCATAGATGACAGCTGTGTTGTTATGAAAAGACTGTACATCTTCTAATTCTGATTGCTACTTCTGATAGTCATTCTTTAGAAAGGATCTAGTTCTGATAGGATCATCTTTCTTTCCAAGGATCACATCTTTTGAATGAGCTGATGCAAGGCTGGGTGATCTTCTGACTGTTGGCTCTTCAGAAATCCTGAGATTCTCTAAAGAAGCAGCAACTTGATCTTCTGATCCATTGCTTCTGAGACTACCAGCTTCTGCAGCTTTGCTTCTTGGTTCTACAGCTTCTGATATATCAATATCAAAATCTGCAAAATTTTCAAACTGCTTTGGTTGTTCAAGACCAAGCTTATCATCAAACCTGATATTGATTGATTCTTCTACAATCAATGTTTCAGTATTGTATACTCTGTATCCTTTAGAGCGTTCAGAATATCCAAGAAGGAAACATTTTTGTGCTTTAGAATCAAACTTACCAAGATGATCTTTAGTATTCAGAATAAAACATACACATCCAAAAGGATGGAAATATGAAATGTTGGGCTTTCTGTTCTTCCACAATTCATAAGGAGTCTTATTTAGAATAGGTCTGATAGAGATTCTATTCTGAATGTAACATGCAGTGTTTATTGCTTCTGCCCAGAAATGCTTAGCTGTAACACCCCTTACTAACCCCGCGGCAATTTAAAACAATTATTCAGAGTACATGAAATAAGGGTGCCACAATTCATAATATATAAATATCATTCAGTCATGTCATGCATTCACTGAGGTAATCATCATAAATTAAAACGGTTCATGTTAACACAGTGGAAATTTATCGAAAACGGACTAAGTTTAACATCTTCAAAACTTATCCTTCAAAACATCAAAACATAACTAGAGTCATAATCATAAACTCTAAACAATCGCGTCCCCAGTGTTACAACTATCAGAGCATGACATCTGACGCTACTAAAACACTGACTCATGAGCTAATCCTCACCGAGTCGAACAACCGCTATCCTCAATCTGAAAATGACAACATGTAAGGGTGAGTCTCATCATAATTAACAAATGTTATAAGGTTATAAAGCCATAACACATCACAGTTGTATCATTCACCCAATTGTTTCATAAACAGACATTCACAACAAGCAAACCAAAATCAATACATCATTAATATTTACAACACTGGAATACATCCAATCATGTTATAAATTATGCGTATGTATGAACTGACACTATGCATGTGGTACCAATCATCATCAAATGGGGGTAACCCATGACCGATCCAACATCGTCCAAGATACGGCCCTGCCAGCACAGATTCCACACGATGGGAATCATGCCCTTCACTGATCCAACACACCCTTATGGATACAGTATCATCAATGAACATGAATGAATGCAACATATACAACATACTTATACCATCATCATCATCATCATCAACATCATCATCATCATGCAAGTATGTTCATATATATTCACATCATTCAATCACAATTCTATCATCATCACATAGAAAACATACACGTATTTGCACCAATCATCATACTCAATAAGAATAGCATACATGTATTTTCATCATTCTAAAAACCAATCAATCATCATCATATAGATTATCCTACAAGGTTCGTTTAGCTCAAAACGGCGCATCAAACGGACCAACGGTTAAAAAGTTATGCATCTTTGAACTTTTAAAATATCTCAAAACACCAACAGCACGCGGCGCCATCACCAGTTCGCGGCGCGCACTGAGCGTCCCAAAATTCATTGGCTCTCTGCCAAGCTGTTCGCGGCGCAAACATCCACACGCGGCGCGAAACGAGAAAAAAAGTTACGCCTTCGCGGCGCGAACACGAGTACGCGGCGCGACCTGAGCGTATCACAACCTCCTGGCATTCTGCCCACCTGTTCGCGGCGCCACCCTGTGCACGCGGCGCGAACCGGTAAATTCAGAAACCCCAACCTGCAGAAAACAGCATTCTATGCATTCCAAACACACCCAAACCATACCAGTACGAACCTAGAGAAATAGAATGCACAAACAACACAAAATACGTCTCATAATACACCAATTACACATCAATTGAGACCATAGCAACGCAGACATCATAGATTCAAACATAGAGATCAAAGATCATACAATTGACTCAATCCCTAAACCTATCATATGACTCAATCGACCCGAATTCCACATCTATTCAGTATTATCAACCCCTAAGCCGATAATAGATGATAATCAGATAAGTCCCCCCTAACCTTAGACAAATTCTTGATTCTTGGTCTCTCCCTCTACCCTTCTCCTTCACGTTCCTCATTCCTCAGACTTCTGTTCTTTCACGTTCTTTCTTTCTTCTCAATTCCAATTATTTTATGAAAATAATAATAATATTAGTAAAGGGCCTTCCTATATCACACACCCCCTTTTACTATTTCTCACATGGCCCAAATGTCATAAACCATTATTTATTTATTATTTTTCACAAAATCCTTAATAAATCTAATTATTAATTCAATATTCTTGATTAAATTAATATTAAAATTATACGGGCGTTACATTAGCCATATTGGTTTCATTGATCACGGTTCTGGCCATTTCTTGTAGAGTCCTATTCTTTCGCTCTACAACTCCATTTTGCTGTGGAGTTCTAGGACAAGAGAAATCATGGGCAATACCATTTTCTTTGAAGAACTCCTCAAAGAATTTGTTCTCAAATTCGCCACCATGATCACTTCTAACCTTTATGATCTTGCACTCCTTCTCAGATTGGATCTGAGTGCAGAATTCAACGAACACTGAATGAGACTCATCCTTGTGTTTTAAGAACTTTACCCATGTCCAGCGGCTATAATCATCAACGATGACTAATCCATATTTCTTCCCTCTGACAGATGCTGTTTTGACTGGGCCAAACAGATCAATATGCAAGAGTTCTAACGGCCTTGAGGTAGACACAACATTCTTAGACTTGAATGCAGGTTTGGAGAACTTGCCCTTCTGACATGCTTCACAAAGAGCATCTGATTTGTATTTCAGATTTGGGAGTCCTCTGACCACATTTAGTTTGTTAATCTGAGAAATCTTTCTCAAACTAGCATGTCCTAATCTTCTGTGCCAGACCCATTGCTCCTCAGAAACGGACATAAGACAAGTCACCTTCTGCTTCTCAAGATCTGAAAGATCAATCTTATAAATGTTGTTCTTTCTCTTGCCTGTAAATAGGATTGAGCCATCCTTCTGACTTACAGCCTTGCAAGACTTTTGATTGAAGATTATATCATACCCATTGTCACTTAATTGACTTATGAACAATAAGTTATGCGTTAATCCTTCTACAAGAAGTACATTAGTTATGGAAGGAGAGTTACCAAGACTTATGGTTCCAGAGCCAATGATTTTGCCCTTCTGATCTCCTCCAAACTTGACTTATCCACCTGGTTTAAGCACCAAGTCTTGGAATGTAGACCTTATTCCCGTTATGTGTCGCGAGCACCCAGAGTCCAGGTACCATGACATTTTGCTTTTTGTCCTCTTTGCCGCCAAGGATATCTGCAACAGAAATTGTCTTCTCCTTAGGTACCCACAATTTCTTGGGTCCTTTCTTGTTAGTTCTCCTCAAGTTCTGATTGAACTTGGGTTTAGCATAATATTTAACAGGAGGAACATCATGATATTCTTCAGGTTTGTCAGCATGATATTTCTTAGGATGTGTCACATGCTTCTTGGTGTGAACAGTGTTAAAACTCTGTGCATGTGAAGTGAGCCTAATATCATGTGCATGGCCATATTTGAACTGATCATACAATGGCTTGTATGTGATCTTCAGTTCATCAATAGGTTCAAATTTATGTGAGGTATCACCCTCATATCCAAAACCAAACCTTTTGTTTCCAGAAACACCATATATCATAGAAGCAAGATGACTTCTGCCAATACTTCTAGATAAGAACTTTCTGAAGCTCGAGTCATATTCTTTCAGAATATGATTGAGACTCAGAATGGATTTTTCTGTTTCAGAAGGAGATCCACTATCTTTGGATAGATTTAAAACTTTTTCCTTCAGTTCAGAATTTTCCACTTCCAGTTTCTTAGTCTCAAATTCAAACTGCTTCTTCAGCTTTTTGTATTTGATACTAAGATGAGCCTTGAGTTCCAGAAGTTCTGTTAAACTGGAAACTAACTCTTCTCTAGATAGTTCAGAAAATACCTCTTCAGAATCTGATTCTGATGTAGATTCTGATCCATCATCTTCTGTAGCCATCAGCGCGAAGTTGGCTTGCTCTCCTTCAGAGTCTGATTCTGGTTCTGATTCCGAATCATCCCATGTTGCCATAAGACCTTTCTTCTTATGAAACTTCTTCTTGGGATTCTCCTTCTGAAATTTTGGACATTCATTCTTGAAGTGTCCAGGCTCATTGCACTCATAGCAGACAGCCTTCTTCTTGTCAGATCTTCTGTCACCAGAAGATTCTCCTCGTTCAAATCTCTTTGAACTTCTGAAGCCTCTGAACTTTCTTTGCTTTCTCTTCCAGAGTTGGTTTACCCTTCTGGAGATCATGGACAGTTCATCTTCTTCTTCAGATTCTGATTCTTCAGGATCTTCTTCTCTAGCCTGAAAAGCGTTAGTACATTTTTTAACATTTGATTTTAACGCAATAGACTTACCTTTCTTCTGAGGCTCGTTTGCATCCAGCTCTATTTCATGGCTTCTCAAGGCACTGATATGCTCTTCCAAAGAAACTTCATTCAGATTCTTTGCAATCTTGAATGCTGTTACCATTGGACCCCATCTTCTGGGTAAGCTTTTGATAATCTTCTTTACATGATCAGCCTTGGTGTAGCCTTTATCCAGAACTCTTAATCCAGTAGTTAGCGTTTGAAATCTTGAGAACATCTTCTCAATGTTTTCATCATCCTCCATCTTGAAGGCTTCATATCTCTGGATTAGAGCAAGAGCTTTAGTCTCCTTGACTTGAGCATTTCCCTCATGGGTCATTTTCAATGACTCATATATATCATAGGCCGTTTCCCTGTTAGATATCTTCTCATACTCAGCATGAGAGATAGCATTCAGCAAAACAGTTCTACATTTATGATGATTCTTGAAAAGCTTCTTCTGATCATCATTCATTTCTCGCCTTGTAAGCCTTACGCCACTAGCTTTCACTTGATGTTTGTAACCATCCATCAGAAGATCCCATAGTTCACCATCTAGACCAAGAAAGTAACTTTCCAGTTTATCTTTCCAATATTCAAAGTTTTCACCATCAAATACCGGTGGTCTAGTATAACCATTGTATTTCTCAGCAGAGCCAGATGTAGATGCAGGTGGGTCTGTTGGAATTTCACCAGCCATCTTTTACTAAAGCGTTTTTCTATTCCTGAATCTTTTCTAAACACGGTTAAGTGCTTGCACCTTAGAACCGGCGCTCTGATACCAATTGAAGGATAGAAAAACACTTAGAAAGGGGTGGTTTGAATAAGGGTAGTCTAATAACTTGAACGATAAAAACAATTTGCACAGTTATTTTTATCCTGGATCATTGTTAACTAAACTACTGCAGTCCACCCCCACAGAGTGATTTACCTCACCTGAGGATTTAATCCACTAATCGCAACAGATTACAATGGTTTTCCACTTAGTCCGCAACTAAGTCTTCTAGAGTATCCTGATCACAACTTGATCACTCCAGGAACTATTGCTTAGACACAAGCTAAGACTTTATAGAGTATCCTGACCACCACGTGATCACTCTAGTTACAACTGCTTAGACACAAGCTAAGACTTCCTAGAGTATCCTGATCAACACTTGATCACTCTAGTTACTTACAAATTAATGTAATCAATTCTAAGAGTATTACAATGCTTCTGAAAAGCTATAATCACAACAGTGATATTTCTCTTAAAGTTTAAGCTTAATCTCACTAATATATTACAACAGCAATGTAGTGAGCTTTGATGAAGATGAAGTTTCTGAGCTTTGGGTTGAACAGCGTTTCAGCAAGTTTTTCAGGATAAGTACGTTCACAATTGGTTAACCTTGCTTCTCATCAGAACTTCATATTTATAGGCACTTGAGAAGATGACTGTTGGGAGCATTTAATGCTTTGCGTATTCTGTACAGCATTGCATTTAATGTTTCACGCTTTTGTCAACTACCTCGAGCCTTGTTCACGCTGTGTCTACTGACGTTGCCTTTAATAGCTACTAACGTTCCTTTTGTCAGTCAGCGTAGCCTGCCATCTTGTACTTGCTTCTGATCTGATGTTTGTGTATACGACGTTTGAATATCATCAGAGTCAAACAGCTTGGTGCAAAGCATCTTCTTGTCTTCTGACCTTGAAGTGCTTCTGAGCGTAATAGCATGAGAACTTCAGTGCTTCTGCTTCTGATCTCAAGTTCTTCTGATGCTTCCATAGACCCATGTTCTGATTCTGCTTTGACCATCTTCTGATGTCTTGCCAAACCATGTTCTGATGTTGCATGCTGAACCTTCTGAGTCAAAGCTTCTCAGCGCTGATTTGTGCATACTCTTTATATATTTCCTGAAAGGGAAATTGCAATGTATTAGAGTACCACATTATCTCACACAAAATTCATATCCTTGTTATCATCAAAACTAAGAATATTGATCAGAACATATCTTGTTCTAACACTTTATAAGCCACTTTGGAACATACTTTTCATTTGGAGATTTTATCTTGATGATATTCCCTTTGACAAAAAACTTCCTTTGGTTGACTTTTGAAAAGGATCTATAATCTTTTGTATCATATCTCCCAAATGAAGCATTTTTGGCCTTGGCTTGTGAGAGATAAAGTTATAGAGAATCCAATTTCCATCCAAATAAGCTTTGAGTGAGAAATTTCTAATGTTCCATGTGAAAGTTATGGCCAGTCAAAGTTGAGTTGACTTTCTCCTATAAAAAACCCTAATTTGAACCTTTTGAATTTGTTCATTTCTGAGTTTTTATTGATGAATCATGATCAACCCTTGATCAAATGATGGATATAACCTCCAATACTTGATGTTGACCAAGAGTCAAGAGCTTTGACTGTATTTTGACCATAGTTGACTTTTAGGTCAACCTAGTCGACTGTGGGTCATTTGAGTCATTGAATGAGCAAACCTTGGGATTGGACCTTGACTTTTGACATGGAGGTGTATTGAAGCATAATGAGTCATAGGAACTTCATTGGAGATCTTATTTTGTCAATATTCCTTAAGAGGGTACAAAATCCTAGTTTAGGAGATCCTTGCTTAGGAGAGTGCCTTGATAAAACCCTTCGGCTTTGAGTCATTGAGGATGGAATGTGGAAGGCAAATTTTGGGATATGACAGCTGCCCTATTTAATTACCTTGGATTGAATGGCGTGAGATTACGCAGTCCTCACGTCTTTCGGATCGAAGAGTTATTAAATAATGGAAGACCCCTTGAATTTGCCTTGTACCCGGTAGTGAAGAAAGGAATTGCCTTGCTAACGCCTGAGGCTTACATAGCGAGGACTCGTAGTTTGCTGTGCAGAAGATAGTTAACCTGCTATGATGCTAGCAAGGGTTTGTAGTTTGTAGGTAACCCACTTACTATAGTTCTAGTAAGTCGTCGCAGTTGGTATACCCACTCACTATCGTAGTTTCAGTAAGTTTATCCTAGATGGTATGACCCACTTACTATAGCTCCAGTAAGTCGTTGCAGTTAGCCATACCTACTTACTATCGTAGTTTCAGTAAGTTTATAGTAGATGGTATGACCCACTTACTATGGTTCTAGTAAGTCGTCGCAGTTAGCCATACGTACTTAGTATCGTAGTTTGAGTAAGTTTATCGTAGATGGTATGACCCACTTACTATAGTTCTAGTAAGTCGTCGCAGTTAGCCATACCTACTTACTATCGTAGTTGGAGTAAGTTTATCGTAGATGGTATGACCCACTTACTATAGTTCTAGTAAGTCATCGCAGTTAGCCATACCTACTTACCATCGTAGTTTGAGTAAGTTTATCGTAGATGGTATGACCCACTTACTATAGCTCTAGTAAGTCGTCGCAGTTAGCCATACCTATCTACATCAAAGACGTCATACCCTTCTACTGCCTTTAGCTTTTCTTCCAGCGCCTTGATTTGTCCGTTATTCCTAGAATTCTCTTCGGAGTCAGGGTGAGCTTGCTTATATTGAGGCGCCTGATTCGTATCATCCACGTCCCCGTATTGTAAGTCCAAGTAGTCATCATCCACAGGAGGATTGTTGACAGGGAAGCGAACTATGCGGGGTGCTCCCTCCTTCTGAGTAGTAGGAATAAACCCTTCATGAGAGGCTTCTCCCTCTTCATGGGTTCTGATAACCCTCTTGGAGGAGTGGGCATTTGCTTTGTGAGGGTCATTGCCTCGAACGTATCCCAACAATGGGTTGCTGATCGGAAAATAGCAAGTGTACTAATTTTTACCGATGTAGTAATATAAGTGGAGATTCCCAAAGTATCGATCTCGAGGACTGCTGTGGTAATATAAGTTATGACAAGAATTCAATTGAACAAAAAGCACATGAGGTTGATTTGGTTGGTTGACTAAAGATTACAATAATTTGAAATAAGCAATATTTAAAATTGGACTTTGTAAAAAGTAAGAGAAGACATGCTAGGGTAGATGTATGAACCGCCTTGTAATTCATGTAACTGCTATTTCATGAAAGATTCGTTAATATGATTAAGTATCGATTCTCAATAGTTATTTTCCCTCATTCCTTAGCGGAAAATCATTTGATACTCAAATTATGTTTTAATTCCTTAACAACTCAATTTTGTATCAAGACCCGTATGCACATAAACAAGAATAGACGATCACTATAGTTAAACCCTCATTCCTAAGCGATTTACCGATAGTGTTATTATTCAAAAAGCGTTAAAGTGGTTTGTCCGACCTAACCTTAACCATATATCAAAAATCTATTTTCCAATAGAAAGAAGCATTAGACACTTTGAATATAAACTTAAATCATAAAACTTCAAAGTTATAAAAAAACGGTAATTCGATTCATTACATAAAACCGATTCAGGGACATCCCCCTATCATAAATAAGTTTAGCTACTCATAGTGTTTAAGAAAACTACAAAGATAGATGTAAACATTACAAGAAATTATGGATTTGTTTGATCTTCAATTGCTAGTACTCTTTAAGATCTCCTCCCCAAAACCCTTGCTAGCTCTCCTTTCTTGTGTTATTTTCTCTCCCAATGATCCAAGATGCCTCAATCCTCATCAGAATTAGGTCTAAGTAGTGCTGATTCAAGTTCTAAATATGCGAAAAGTCCGAACTACCCTTAATGAAGTTGAGGCCTTTAAAAATATAAATCTGGAAAAATTGCTCGCACCTGCCAACACGGGCCGTGTCGTGTGAAACGGGCACCCGTGTTGGCCCTCTGTCAATGTCCTGGATTTCCTTTCATCCCAGACTTCCTGACACGGGTCGTGTCCTGTGACACGGGTACCCGTGTCAGGCCACTGTATGCGTCATATCTTCATTTTTACTTCGATTCACATTTTTTTGGCTCTGCATTCTTATTATGGACTTTACCGCATAAACCTGAAACATAATTACTGCCAAAACAAGCATCAAAAGCAACTATTCTACTAGAAATTACAAATAACATATAATTGAAAAATATGAAAGAACTAAATTAAAACAAAGAACAAACAAACAACCATGTTACCGAAATGACCGATTTTTTTCAGATAATTGACGGAGTATAAGTAAAATTGGTGACCGATCAGTTGCCATCATCCGGTATTTCCTCATACTGATCCTGGACTTCCTTAGCTTTTTCCTGTCTGTCCCTAAGATCCTTCATGAAACTCAGCATCTGAGTCATTCCTCCCTTAATCTCATCCACAGTACCTTCCAGTTAGGTTACTTCTTCGTGGAGGGCGGCTTGATTCTTCTCTAGTTGTTCCATTGCTTTCTTCTTCTGAGACCGGGTTTGATATGGCAGTATGATTGCTTGGTTATCTTCTCCAATGGCGTGACTGGAGATAAAGACAGTTTTCCTTTTCTTAATGCTTTGTAAAATAAATATGGTATGCATGCTATGAATGTTATGCTTATGCTATGTTCATGTCTTATCCACATTATTATAATATATTTATTTTATTATATTATATTTTTTTAATCTTTTTGGTGAATGATATAGGAACAATGAGTAATGCAGAAATAAACACACTTTATTAATTGAAAAACTTGAAAAGGAAATACCAATTCAGCGTTGGTTTACAAATAGAAATAGAAACTGAAAATTAAATACCCAAAAATAAATGCAACAAGGAAATAATAAAATCTAAGAACGCCTTTGGATATCCGCTTTGAATTTGTCCACCATCTCTCTACAAAGATCCATGAATTCCTTTACCATCTCGGGAAGAATGACGGGAGAAGATTCTGCTCTTTCCAAACTCTTTGGGATGTCTTGGATTAAATCATTGCACAAGAAGACTAGCTTATCATAATTATCGCGACATTTTTCGTAGTCTTCAAGCATCTTAGGAACCATGCTCACATGCTCACTTGTCGTAGAAACAATTGTGTATTGCCTCCTCCAATAATCCCTTTCATCCCTTGTTTCCTCAAATATCTCTCTTTGCCTTACAAAGACTTGCCTAAGTGCGGCCAAAGCTAGGAGTGCTCTATTGTGCTCATTGGTGCGCTGTAAAAGTGCTTCTTCTGCGATCAATCTTCTTGTGCGCTCTTCTTGTCCAAATTTGCGAGCCTCTTGAATATCATACTTGAGGTCCCTTATTTCCACTTCTTGATCCTTAGTCCTATCAGTTAATTCAAAGACTACGGTTTCTAAATTTTTCTCGGATTCTGCTTTGTCACGGGAAGCTTTCTCATAATACCTTCTCCACTTTGCAATTTCCACATTTGCTTGCTCTAATCTTTCATTATGTGCTACTAAATTGAAATTAGTACTTAGGACACCTTCCGTTGCACGCTTTCTTTTACCCCTTTGTCTATCATTCTCTTCCTTAATTGCTTGAAGCTCTTAGTTCTTCTCTTTAAGGTCGAAGCGTAGTTGGCTCTTTTCATTGGAAAGTCGATGTATGTCAAGCTCTAATTTTTCTTTTTCCTTTCGCGACACCTCTAGGGTAGCCCTGATCCCTTCTATCTCTTTGATGGATAGAGGAACAAGATTAGGAGAATCAGGCTTGTATGCGGGATCCACAACAAAGGGAAGCAAAATCTTTCCAACTCTTTCTTGAACCCATTTAGAGTAAGGTTCTTTAGCAATAAAATTCTTTGGCCCAAAGTCCTTTGTTTGAACATGCTTCCAAGCTTGAATTACCTTCTTCAATGTTCTTGGTTCCCCCTTCCCATTGTCATGCAAAATTAATTCTTCTACTTGTTGTTTGGAAGGCACACAATCCATAGAATGGCCCAGTTGGCCCAGTTGGCGCACCCTAAAGTTCCCATTAAAGGCACGTTGTTGAATTCTCCACATTTGTAAATAATCTTATCTGAATTTAATTTCCTTGCATACCAGAAGATAGAATCTTCTTTGAGAGCCCTTAATTTTTGAGACCAATCATATCTAGTCAAATCTTTGATCAAACAACTAGCCTTATAAAGATGAGAAGTCAACCAAGAGTATAATAAGTGAACACAACAAAATAGCATCCCCCTTTTCTTTTCACACCGAGTATGGATCGCATAGTAAATATTATCAAGGATGGTGGGAGTTGGATCTTTATCAAAAATCCTAAAAGATGTGAAAGCATGAATAGCAGCAGGATCAATATAATCAACATTTTTAGGTAACAAAACAACACCAAAAATTAGGAGAGCGAGAAAATGTCCACAAGTGTCCCATTGTTTATTTTGAGCATAACTCAAAGCTTGAGTTTCTAAGTAAGATCTTTTGATCCCATGTACATCACCATCAGTTTTATAATTAGATTTCAAATCTGTAGCGGATACTCCCAAAGCTTTTGCCAAATCTGAAAAGTCAACTTCTTTACCAACTCCTGTGTAGAATTCCTTTTTAGTCCTTGAAAACCCTAGCATGACATCCATCTCCTCCAAAGTTGGAGCCAACTGAAAATCCTGAAAAGTAAAACACCTAAGCGGCGGATCATAGAATTGAACCAAAGCGGTGATAGCTTCCTCTTGAACTTTTACCATTAGTAAATCCAAGATGTTTCCATAGCGGACCACAAACCTATCCAAAGCACTTGATGGCAATTTTTCCTTGATTATTTTTAGTTTCTTGATGTCTGGAGTAGAACAGCAAAGTGGATAATGGACTTCTTAGTACTCATCTTTCCTGAACATTCACCAATAAAATATTTTTTTTATTTTTTTTTATTTTTTTCTGTGGATAAGACATGATAAAAATGCATATGATGAATGATGCATGCAAACATAAAAAAATAATAATAAACAACCCATATTTAGCACATAATCACATAGGCCCTAGGTTCATAGGTTCGACGTAACGGCTCTAGGGAGCCTACCCTTCCCATGGGCATGTTCTAGAAGGTCTCATGGGGCCGTTCATAGCCTCCGAGACTCTTTGTCTCTTTGAATTTTAGAACAACTCATTTTATCCATGAGGTTCGAATTTTAGTGGTAGGTTCTCGGAGAGATCGGCCAAATACCCAGTCCTTCCCTCAGCAAAGTCATGCCTCATTTTGGACATTTCCAAATATTCAACCCACTCCGAGTGGAGTTATCTATAAGACTCGTAGGCGATTCAATTCCCCCTGGTCTTAAGGATAACTCCCACACTTAGGTTTTACCACAATTAAATAACCCAACAATGCAAATATAATATAACAATTAGGCAGTTAAATACAAATATATTAACATAAACAATTAAATATTTTTAGGCAAAAAATAAATAAATAAACAAATTAAATATAAAAACAATCAAAAACCCTAAAAATGGCAAATTAGCCAAACCCTAAAAATTTGCCAAAACCTAAACCCGGCCAAAACCTATTGGAGCATAGTATTTCACCATTAAGTGTATTCCCCAGCAGAGTCGCCAGCTGTAGCAACCTGCCCTAAAAATTAAAGGTTTTAGAGTCGCCACCTATTCTACCATGGCGAATAGGAAACCCCATGCAGTTAAGAGATCGTGGTAAGATACTATATTCAGGTCGAGGGAAGGTATTAGGCACCGTCAACCCTTTCCTAAGGTTTGCATTTTTAGGTAAAGGTTTGTGGCTAAAATAAAGAAAGGTGACAGAAAGTTAATAGGGTTTAAAAGGCAAAGTTTGAACCTGATTAGAGTTTTGAGGAGGGGGACTCGCCTTGTTGCCAAGTGCCTACGTATCTCCTTAGGGAGATCAAAGTCAACGTAGTTCGGGTAAAGGGTTGTACACCTTAGAATTTGATATGTAACTATTTTGAAGGCTTTTTGAATTGCCTTATCGAAGTGATGATAATCCGTAGTTTGATATTCGTGGTTTTGAAAAGTGTTTTAAGATTGGGCGTACAACCCTGATTTTTTTAATATGCACTATTAATCGCAATGATTAATAGGTTTGATCACCATAATTAATAGATTAATAGGGTATTGTTACCAATTCTAATCGATAGGTTCGATAATCACTAATAGCAAATAAATATATTTTTTAGAATTTAATTACTTAAATTTCATCGTTATCCCTCAAAATCGATAGATTCGATTATTAATAATAACGAATTTTTTTAGAGAAAAATAGGCTAATCATCGCAACCAATAAGATGGTTGAAACCCTTTAGTCAAATAAAACTTATTTTTATTTTACCTAATCAAATATTCAAATAATCGATTATTACCCATCTCGACCAATAGATTTAGTCGGAACGAATAATAAATTTAATTTTAACACTTATAATATTTTAATTTGATAAAAATAATTTAGATTTATAAATATATAAACATTAAAAAGTTAATTAAATCAATATTTAAATAATTAAGATAAATAAGAAAATTGGAGGTTTTTATTCAGTATGGCAGATTTGAGGGTTCATGGTATAAGGACTAATCTTGGGACATTGGATCTAGAGGGTGTTGGCAATTCAATGGCCAGATTTGAGGGTACATGGTGGGATATAAGACCCTGGACGCATGGGATCATGTAATGCAATTTATTGAAAAAAATATACAAAGGGCCAGGGATCGAACCCTGGACCCTTGGGTAACCAGCGAACACACATACCAACCCAATCTCAAACGCAGCGTGTCATATGAACGAACCCAATTAATTATATAAAAAATAATAATAAAACCTAAGAAACGCGCGCGAATTTTTAAACTGGCAAACCGGATGAGGCCACCTCATCATCTTCTCGACACATACCTGTAAAATCCTGCATATTTTGCTACGATTTTGCTACGGATTTGTTCGTAGCAACTTCAACCTGCAATTTACGAATAGCACACACACGCAATTAACTGTTTCGTGACCATCCTATCCTCTTCGTCCATACCCTACGAACCCAATCATGCCCTCGGTTTAGTCTAATTTCACCCCTAGCGAAAAGCCCTAAATTAAAACTTGGAACCCTAACTCGGCCTCCAATGGCGAAACACATTCTAAGCACATAAACTTCAATTAATTAACTCAGAATGTAATACCCCATATTGATTAATTATAATTAAGAGAAGTACTTGGATTTAGTTAGAAACAAATGGAAATTGTTAAGAATGGACCACATGGCAAAGTTATGATTTCTTCTAAATTGGAGGGCATGATGGACATTTAAGGACTAAGTGCATGGAATATTAGGACTTGTTTGGTGGAAACCATACTTGCCACTACAAATCAGATTTTTGGAAAGAGGAACTTAGAAGCAAGTGGGAGAAAGAACAAAATCATGTTCATCCTTTCCATTTTCGAAACTCTTGGTGCAGCTCAACTAAAACGGTAATATCTCTCTGCTCGTAACTCCGATCATAACGATTCTGGTCTTGTTCGAAAGCTAACGAAATTCTCTATGATTTGCATATATGGTTCGCATTTGTAGGTGATGTATTAATGGAGATAAATAGGTTTGAAGTTGGGTGGTCTAGGGTGAATGTGTGTTAAAGAGTGGTTACAGGTTTGATCATGTTAGAGGTGAAGTGTTGATCAAGGAGAGAGTTCAATGGCAGCAAGAGTATCCTCATAACCTCTCTAAATCCATGGTGAGTCCTTTAGATAGAAACTTGGGAAATTGCATGCAAGGGTTGTATTTGGGATTTTGGGATTTTGAGAGATAATCAATGAACCTTGATGCTAGTATGCTTTTGATAAGTAATTCTAATTGCATGTTGATAATCAATGTTTCTTTACTTGCTAAATTCTGATATGTGTAGGTAGAAATATGATTTAGAATGTTATAGCATGTTGGATTGGTTTAAATTAAAGTTGGGATGGAATTAGAAGCTTTAAAATGCAGAATTTTTGGGATTTTCAGTCATGTAACCGGTTACATGGTTGATGTAACCGGTTACATGTGTGAAAAAGGGTGAAAAACGCAGTTTTTGGGTCATGTAACCGGTTACATGATTCATGTAACCCGTTACATCACTATTTGGGAGGATTTTCTAAAACTTCATAAATTCATAACTTTTGCGTCGTAAGTCCGTTTCGCGCAAACTTTATATCGTTGGAAAGCTAGTAACATGTACTATCTAATGAAATATGTCCCCAAACCAGAATGTTGACTTAATAATATTTGAACATGCTATGTCGTATACGATCATGAATGTGCTAATGCAACTACTATTAATTGTTCCCTAATGCTTTTATGAATGCAATGTGATGGAACATGAAAATGTGCTGATGTCCAATGTTTCGGTTAAGCATTATGATATGTTTGTCTTATATGACTTTGCACTTGTTATTCTTGTGTGTGATTGAATCGAAGCGGGCCAAGGGCTAGGTTGGGAACATGACTCCGACCTTGTGGTCAATGGAGTGTCCTGGACTTTGTGGTCCATTTTATAGCTCGATCTTATGATCATTGGGGCTCACATCTGAGCTACTATTGCAGTGTGCTCGTGAGTGTCGTACGGGGCTTTTTACTCACTTGGTGTTAACACACTTGCGTGCTCGGTATGGTGGGGTTATGTGGCCATGTAGGCTAATACATAATCGGTAACTCACCTCTACTAAAGTCAAGTAGACTAAGAACTAGGCTTTCGCCCGGTGGGCTCATGTGTCCAGACGATGGTTCAGTACTTGGAGTGAACACATGTGCATAAAGGTGGTTACCGGGACAATGACGCCATTTCGGCTAATTTCATCTCGCGGCCAAATAGGCTTGTGCGAACCCGCTTAACTACTCTTGCAGTTTGCTTGTACGAGTCTCTTGGCAATAGGCATGGGTGTAACTCATCGAGGGTGTGTATTTTATAACCTAGTCGAGGCATTAACGCGCTTCTGGATTCCCCGTACATGCGTATGGGTTTGCATACTGGTTTGTTATACAAATGTGTATTTGTGATATGATGACTCCTATGGTGGACGATTCATGTGTTTGCTTCGTACTTGTACCGGATGTGAGGATAACCCCGAACCAATGATGGATTCGTTTTGTTGATGCATGTACCCTGTAGAACCGAGTGGACCCATAGGATAGGAGGACTCACTGAGATTTAGTAATCTCACCCCAATCAACTTATATTTTTTCAGGTGCAGTTTAGTAGCGTTTGGTCAGTAGCAGGTTCGGACTGAAGACTTGGAAGTGGTAATGGCTCGGAGACCTCGTTAGATCTCATTTTCTGCTATGCAGATACATGTTTTGTAATTCCTATTAGAATTTCATGTTGTATTTTATATGGATCATTTTTTATCTTTGGCTTTTGTATGTACTCAATATCAATTTTAACGTTTCATGCATAATATACTAGTCAATTATGTATGGGATGTTACAGTTGGTATTAGAGCAGGTCGATTCTCGGCCGATCCATGAGACATCACTAGCAATTCCCATCCTCCTCACATGTGCGCGTTGCTAGCCTGATTTTACTGATATCTCATTGAGTTGTTGAACTTGATCAACTCATCGACTAAGTGCGAGAAAGTAGAATTACGGCAGAGCCGCCACGAGGACTCGTAAAACCGTAAGTGTCGTGAACCCAAGTAGCAAGGATTAGTTGGGTGGTGAATGGTATATGGAAGCTGGATATATTGGACGACATAAGTAGAATGAATGTTGGAGTTGTCAAGTTTAAGGAGAGCGTTTGAAGCGAAGTAGTGATACCCGAATTGTCAAAGTGTGTATTGAGACAACTCGAACCCCTAGGATTTTGACTGGACGAAGTGAAACTTTCTCTAAGTTTTGGTAATAGCAATGGAAATCCAAACAGATTGAGTAGGAGCCTTGTAAGTGAGATTTTCCGAAGGTGTTGAGTCGGGAATTAGTAGGATTCAGTACTGATGGTGCTGCCGGTGTTAGGCGTGACTGGTGAGCTGAGAGGACAGAATAACCTTTGGAATTGCGGACAGAGGAGCCAGACCTTTCTGATTGCGCTGGTACGGACAATAATTGGATGGGCGGAGTATTAGATTCTGATCCAACTTGAAGTACCCTGAGCGAGAGTAGTTACTTGGTAAGGTTTGGTGGAATGTACGAGTGTGGTAACTTATGATTGGGCGAGGCTTGATACCCGGTCGATAGAAGAGGATGTGTATTTTTGTTCTTATCATTTTATATTTAAGTTCTAGAACTACGCTAGATGGAATATGAAATGATGTAGAAGCGTGAAATGCAATAACCTAAGTACTTGTTAGTTGTTGTTCGTCTGACCCTTAGTGAAGCCATAGAACTACACTTGGCGTTGGGCGTTCAGGCGAGTAAGAACTAAGATCTATCTGGAATGTCAGTAGGATGATCGCTGTTGCGTTGGTTGTTAGGAACCATAGTACTTCTATCTGAACCGAATTATCCTTGGAATCTCATGCATGCGTGGGACGAGTGGGTACGCTCACGGCATGGTAATCCGAAGTTGAACTTCAAATCTTCGTGCCTGGCTTTTTGGTGTTTCGAGTAAGTAAACCTTGATGTGTAGCACTCTCAGGTTTTAGCATCCTGAGGAGTGTGATTCGAAGGATTTGAGGAATGAAGAACCTATTGGAGGCCTATTCAAACACTTGTCGGTTGCGACAATAGGATACGCGTGGGGATCATTATACGCCACTGACGTAGTTTACCTGGATACATGGCCTCGGAGTTGGACCACCATGTTGGTACTACCAGACGGGTATAATGCCACAGTATCGCTATCGTGCACAAGGTGCGTGAGTCATCCTTTTTCCGACATGTGTGGGACAAAGGTGATCTAAAGCTCAAGGTAGAATTCTGATTTGGCACTCGTGAGACACAGATCCATACTCTCATAAGGTATGTGGGATAAAGATCCATACGTCGCGCTCGATAGTAGTGGAAAAACTAGACAGGCGATGGTGGGACGGATCAAGATCCGATACTATGCCTATAGAGACTCTGAATGATCGTGCTCGCGCAAGTTAGAGTCAGATTATACCTTGCAGACGTTCTCGTTTCATGAAGTGTTAAGCTGGAAGTTGTGCATATGTGATTAGTGTGGAACTTATGTGTGACGTATCTGGTGGAGTGTCTGTAGATACTCTGAATGAAGAAATGTCAATCTTGGTAAAGCATAGACATTTTTGGTTTGACAACTACTAAGGAGTCTATAAGAGAGATGTTCGAAGTGCAAAGTGCAATTTCTCGCATTGTGGCTACACTCTGATTGTTAGAAGCACTGCAATGAAGGATGCAGCCGCCGAGAAAGTCAGTTTAGTGTCAGATTCAGAGGTGGAACAGACATTAGATGACTGTGTGAATGGAGTGTGGCTATGGGAGGATTGTTATATCAGTAAGTCGCACGAGTTATCAGAGGTGATACTACGCTAAGAGAATGAAGGTGTATGGTTGGGTAGAAGTTGTGTAAAACTGCTAGAGTTATCATGAGCTGCAGTACGTTTTTGAAGGGTTTATTATACTGGCTAAGCAACCAGACTTGTTGTAAGGGAAGACATAGCAAGTTATGCGCTATGGGAATCAGTAACGAAGGACGATTTCTAAGTCAATGAGTATTTGGTTTTCAATGTCCTAAAACTGGAGCGTGTGACTTAGTTATGTAGATGGATATAACCTAGAATGGTAGAGTAAGTATAAACTTGGTTTTAAGGAGTGCTCAATTTCGACTGGTAATTGGCGACGAATGTGCTTTAACGTCTTGTCATGCAGTGTGTTGTATGAATCCTGAGGAATGACTGTTACTATTAAGGAGTTGGGTGAATTTTAGAAGAATAATGGAACTAAGCGGTTTTTGGAAGTAGCGTGACTCAGAGGTTTCGGAACGTGTGTGATTGGTTGATATCAGAATAGCGCAACGGATGAAGGAAGGACAGATAAGTCTAGAATAAGAATGGGCTAGCCTAGAAGGGACTTTGAGGTTGGCATATAATCAGATATTCTTAGACCATTGGTTGAGCCTATAAGTATCGAGAGTTAGCCAGTATGTCTTGACCACTGGAATGCCGAGTATAAGTGAAGGATTTCAATTGGCGTAAGTTCTTCGTGGTTATGTCTTGTGCACTGTGAGCGTGCATGAATAGCTGGACAATGGTCGCAGGTTAATCGTTGGAATCCACCTTTGTGGGCAAAACCTTATGCGAAGTTGTTGGACATCAATGCTATGGTTGTGGGATGCTACACCATCGTGGATTGCGGTAATGATTGATACGACTAGGACTGAGGTGAGAATTGAGTAAGGAGGTTCAGTTGCATAAGCAAAAGTAAATTTGGAACGACCATCCTAAGCATCAAGAAGATTGGAATTAAGACCCAGGGAATTTGGTAATCATTTAAATGCCACCGTATGGACTCGCGTGAAGAGTAATCAAAGTGTCATTGCAGAAAGGAGTATTGTGGCAGGAATTCTCGAATGGGAAGTAATTCAAGGAGCTGAGTGAATCAGTAATGTTTGTTAAATGAGGGTGAGCACGTCAGAGATTGAACGACGGGTATCCGACATGAGAATTGCTAGGGTTCTGAAGTCATGGATGTTTAGTGTAGATCAATAAAGGTCTGGGACCCCAGAAGGATCTTCTCCCAGGCGTGTCAAGACGAAGTACCTGAATAGACGTGTTACCTGAGGATTAAGGTTTCTAATCATGCATAGTGGGACGCAAGTGTTTTGGCAGAATATGTTTCTTCGTATGGAATGACCATCAGACAGAGTAGTGATATTATCTAAAGAGGAATGTGAGTAACATTCTTTCCTTTGATTTGATAGATACGAAGGGTTGGTTTTCGTGGAAGAACGGAAGGAATTCGAGGACGAATTCTATTTAAGGGGGGAAGAATGTAAAACCCCATATTACTCTAAGCATGATTATGCATAAAATTATGAAGTGTTAAGAGGAAAATAATGGATTAATTATAATTAAGAGAAGTACTTGAATTTAGTTAGAAACAAATAGAAATTGTTAAGAATGGACCACATGGCAAAGTTGTGATTTCTTCTAAATTGGAGGGCATGGTGGACATTTAAGGACTAAGTGCATGGAATATTAGGACTTGTTTGGTGGAAACCATACTTGCCACTAGAAATCAGATTTTTGGAAAGAGGAACTTAGAAGCAAGTGGGAGAAAGAACAAAATCATGTTCATCCTTTCCATTTTCGCAACTCTTGGTGCAGCTCCACCAAAATGGTAATATCTCTCTGCTCGTAACTCCGATCGTAACGATTCTGGTCTCGTTGGAAAGCTAACGAAATT